>NC_082686.1:115914457-116216124 GCF_949987515.2 Delphinus delphis | reverse complement strand
CATTTTGTTTTTTATTCCACATATAAATGAAAGCATATATATGAAAGCATTTATATGTGGAATAGGAAAGCATATTCCACATATAAATGGTATCTGTCTTTTTCTGACTTATTTCACTTAGCATAATACCCTCTAGGCCCACCCACACTGTCACAAATGGCAAGATGTCATTCTTTTTTTATGGCTGAGTAATAGTCCATTGTATACATACCATAACTTCTTTATCCATTCATCTATTGAGAGACACGTTTTCATGTCTTTGTAAATAATGCTGCAATGAACATAGGGGTACACATATTTTTTTGAATTAATGCTTTTGTTTTCCTCGGATAAATTACCAGGAGTGGAAAGTTCTATTGTATGGTAGTTCTATTTTTAATTTTTTGAGGAAGCTCCATACTGTTTTCCATGGTGTTTCTACCAATTTACACTCCCATCAGCAGTGCATGAGGGTTCCCTTTTCTCCACATCTTTGCCAACACTTGCTATGTCTTGTCTTTTTGATAATAGCTATCTGACAGGCGACAGGTGATATCTCATTGTGGTTTTGATTTGCATTTCTCTGATGATTAGTGATACCGAACATCTTTTCTTGTGTCTGTTAGGGATCTGTATGTCTTCTTTGGAAAAACATCTGTTCAGGTTCTTACCCATTTTTTAATTGGGTTGTTTGGTTTTTTGCCGTTAAATTGTAAAAGCTGTTAAATATTTTGTGTATCAATGCCCTATTGGATATATCGTTTGCAAATACTTCTCCCATTTAGTAGAGTGCTTTTTCACTTTGTTGATGTCTAGAAGTTTTATTGATTAACCTTTCACATTGAGGTCGCTGCTCTTTCTTTCTTTTTTTTTTTTTTAAGTTTTTTTTTTTTTTGCAGTACGCGGGCCTCTCACTGTTGTGGCCTCTCCCGTTGTGGAGCACAGGCTCCGGACGCACAGGCTCAGCAGCCATGGCTCACGGGCCCAGCCGCTCCGCGGCATGTGGGATCTTCCCAGACCAGGGCACGAACCCGTGTCCCCTGCATTGGCAGGCGGACTCTCAACCACTGCGCCACCAAGGAAGCCCAGTCGCTGCTCTTTCTTAATTTTACATGGTGTGATGTAGGGAACAAGTTTTTATTTTTATTTTTGTTTTCTATACAGATATACAATTTCTTTAGCAACAGTTTTGGCAAACATGATCCTTTCCACCACCAAATGGCAGTGGCACCTTTGTTGTAAATCAAGGAACAACATACTGGGTCTTTCTATTCTGTTGCATTAGTTTATTTTTCTATTCTTATGCCAATAGTACACTGTCCTAGTTACTGTGGCTTTACAGTAAATCTTGAAATCTGGTAGTGAAAATCCTTCAACTTTGTTCTTATTCTTCAAGATTGCTTGACTCTTCTAGGTCTTTTGCTTTGCCATTTAAAGTTTAGAATCAATTTGTCAATATTCACATCAAAAAATTCTCTTGGAAAGTTGATTAGGGTTGAATTGAATTTATAGATCAATTTGGAAAGAACTGACGTATTGTTAAATATTGAATTTTCCAATCCATGAACATCTATTCTTTTAGTTAGGTCTTCTTCAAGTTTCCTCAGGACTGTTTTACAGTTTAGAGGTTTTATACATTTTTATACATTTTAGACTTATCTAGATATTTAATTTTTGATGCAATTATAAAATAGTATCACTCTTTAAATTTCATCTTCCAATTGCTGGTTACTGATTATAGAATTACAAGTGATTTTATATGTCTTTATATCCTGTGGTTTTACCAAATGTACTATTAATTATACTAATGATTATTAATGTTTTATAGATTCTTTTGGATTTTCCAATATACAGTAATTTCATCTGCAAGTAAAGACCTATCTTCTTTGGCTTTCCAATCCTGTGTCTTTTTGTGCTTTCCAGACCCCTCAGTACGGAGGTGAAATAAGTAATGATAATGGACACCCTTGTCTTGCTTCCAACCTCAGGAGGAATGTGTCCAACACTTTATCCCTAAGAATAATGTTACAGAGTTTTTTTGATTTTTGTTTGGTTTGGGTTTTTTTGTTTGTTCGTTAACTATAGGTTTTTTTCTGTAAATACCCTTTATCAGATTGAGAAGATTCCTTTCTACTCCTAGTTTGCTGAGGGTTTTTATCATGAATGGATGCTGAACTTCATCAAATACTTTTTTTTCTACATCTACTGAGCATAAGTAGTACCACAATTCACATCATGATAAACTCTTTGGAGGGCCTTAAAATGAAAGATGCTGGGAAATGTTAGTCTTTATGGACATGGAAAAACTAAATGATGGAGTTGGGAGAGCATCAGTGAAAGTCTATTACTGAGAGGACTTTGCCTATTAGAGGTTAAGAAGAAGTATCCTTTTTCCAGTCCAAAATTCTCAAACATTACTATCTTGGTGTCAGTTTTTTTTTTTTTTTTTTTTTTTTTTTTTTTTTTTTGTGGTACGCGGGCCTCTCACTGTTGTGGCCTCTCCCGTTGCGGAGCACAGGCTCCAGACGCGCAGGCTGAGTGGCCATGGCTCACAGGCGTAGCCGCTCCGCAGCATGTGGGATCTTCCCGGACCGGGGCACGAACCCGTGTCCCCTGCATCGGCAGGCGGACTCTCAACCACTGCGCCACCAGGGAAGCCCTTGGTGTCAGTTTTTAATTAACTACTTTGTGCTAACGTTGGTGTTACCCAGGCATTAAATCCAGAGCTGTGTTTCTTGGGTCTCCCTGCCCTTGGGAAAAAAGGCTACTGGATTCTCTAGGGGCCCAGATCTCCCCCATCACCAGCCTCCCCTGAGGCAGGTGGTTGAACTGTGCCTGAAGAAGAATCAGGAAAGGACCTCCCCTTCCTCCCAGAAGGTCCCCGGGACCTCCAGGTGCCCCCTTAGCATTCAGAATGGGCTCTGCAAGCCCCATCCTCCTGCTCCCTCACCTCCCTTCACCCAGAGTGGGACACGGGAGATGGGCATCACTTAGTGGGGTGGGAACAAGAGTGGGGTGGGATGGGATGTACTGCTGAATGATCTGGAGGTCTAGGAAAGCCTACCATGCAGGGTGCCCCTCCCAGCCCAGACCCAGGAACCTGAACACTTTCTTCCCTGAGATCATGTCATACTTGAGGGAACTTCAAACAACCTCATTAGCAGGGCTCAAGAATTATCAATTAATCAACCTCCTTATACCTTCAGATGCTGCAATCTGGGTATAAATTGTCTTAGGAGAGACCAAAGAGGGTCAGCAGAATTGGGGGGACAAGACCTCCTGCCCCGACCAAATCAGAGCTCCTTTGTAGGCTTTGCTAGTTCAAGGCCACCAGCACTTTCTTAGTGAGGAAGGTCTGGATGCTGACATAAACTCACTCTGAGCCACTGGGAGTTGACCCCATAGCACTCCGTGTTCAGTAACTCCCAACTACACCATTTGTCATCTTCATCAAGTCTTGACCTAAAGAGCCTCTCCCTCTAGACACTGTTAAATACAATGCCTGGACCAGGTGGGTCCTACCTGTGTGTTACAGGAAAGAGTCTGGTGTCCAAACTGAACCAAACTAGACAAGCTCCTATTGGAGCTGCCAGTCTTGCTGGTACAGTCTATATGTCCACCCTCAGATGCTGGGGCTGGGAATTCTCCTCGCTTATCACCATCCCTTCTCCCAGATCCCAACCCAATACCCACACTGAGCCAAGGGTCCCAACTGGTAGCTGCCCATCCTCAGCAAATGAGCCCCACCCCTCTTCCTCGACATTGGAATGTGGCCCATCCTTCAAATGTCCCTCTCCCCAAAATCTTCTCTGATAACCTCAGTGGCGGCAGCAACCCACTCCCTGAATTCAGGGACCAAGCCATTCTCTTCCCGTAATACACACTGTCCTGTAACTGTCCTGTTTGTTTTGTTCTATTTGTGCTTCTTGAGACCAGGGGCCAGGTTTTCCTATTCTTGGTAACAACTTCTGCTCCTTGAACATTTCTTGGAACATTATGGGAAGACTGACAGACTAGGTACTGCCTCCTGGATCATTCCTGCCCCCTCGCCGTGCCTGGGATGTCCTGTGGGCTGGCACCTTGGATACACACCATCATTGGGTAGCAAGGTCCTTTGACTGTCAGACCCATTAATCAAGCAGTGGGAAGCTGTTATTCTAACTCTGGGTGAGGAACAACTTTGCCTGGGAGCAAACTCCAAGAGTGGCTATTTGGATAAGCCTTCGTCTAGGTGTGGCAACTCTGAGGGGCTGGGCCAGAGGCTTCAGGAAACCCCCGAAGGGCGTGTGGCATGGACATCACATGTGGCACACAGCATGCCAGAGGAATCCAGCCAGCAAGACAGCCAGGCTTCCCGCTCACTGGCCACTGTCTCCTAAGTCCAGAACATTTGCAAAGCCAGGAGCTTTGGCACAAGGCTGCTCCCGTCCTTGCCGGCATGGGTTTATGGATATTAAAAATGTGATGTGAATCACCATGCAAACGTGCTTCAGTAAAAGTGCTGAGTGCAGGAACACTGCTCCTTTTATTGTCTCTTCCACTTCTGTTGGAAACATTCACCCACAGATGATGTGGAGATTAGTGGGGCGTCAGGCTGCTGCGTGTTTTTAGGCCGCCTGTCAGCTCCCATCAGCCACGGCTAGGGTCGCAGAGAAGGCCGGGACATACCTCAGTGCCCCTGCCTGGGCCCCATGGGCAGAGTCTGGGGCAGGAGAGTGGCTTGGGAGCAGAGAAGACATTTCTAGTCAAACGTGTTCTCAGGTATCCAGGCTGTAGCCATTGATCTAATGGTAATATGGCGGCCAGCACCTCTAGCGTACGCACTCTCAGGGTGGCAAATAGCATCAGTGAGAGTACAAACCCTGCTTCCTCTGGGACAGCCACTCTCACCCTCCCCTCCCTGTGAGGTTGCCAGATAAAACAGAGTCCCATCTGAAGGGCAGAAGATGGGCTAGACAGCCCCCTGCCCTCTAGAAAGCCTCAGTGTGTGCAGGAAGACGTCCCATCTGGATGCAGACATGCTGAGAATGTCGCCGTGGAGGCTTCGGATGGTCAGAAGTCCCCTCTGCTGGGAGATCGGGGAAGGCAACGTGGAAGAAGACGTGCTGGAATTGAGCCTTGAAACACGGGCTAGGTTTTAAACAAACTGAGATGGGGAGATGGCATTCCAGGCGGCAGGAAAGGCCTGAGCAAACGTGGGGAAGTGGGAAAGCACAACATCAAGGACCAGGTGCTTTCCCACTCTCTGTGCATCCATTCTTGGTATCGCCTTGTCTTCAAGCTGCCTTGAAAAGTGACTGCCATCATTCTGCGCATCATATCCAAGCTCAGTCATGACCAGGAGCAGAAGAGGTTTCTCTTCCTGTGCGTCCAGGAGCTGCCTCGTAAGAGCCTAGAGCTCCTTGCCGGTGCTGAGAAAGGAAACCAATCTGAAGGAGGAGGCATTGGCAGGGGGAAGGGGCCTGTCTTGACCTTCCCCTGACCAGGGAACTCTTGGGCCAACAGAGAATCTGACCCATGCCTGTCATGCCTTATCTGACGCCTTCAGCGTTCAGTGTGGTCCAGACTCCCCAGTTACCCTGCAGAGGGCAGAGGGCATATCTGCCCACCATCTAGCATGCTGTTTGGCTCATAATAGACTCCAAGGACCTCATCTAGAAATCAGGGGAGCATGATGCCCATCCCCAATGAGCTGCTGTTAGCACCTACTTGGGCCACTGGATCACGTGGCTCCAGGAGGCTGTATCCACACGGAGGACAACAGGGGCTGTGCCGCTGCAGTCCTGGCCCTCTTTATGCTACGCATAGTGGTCAGGCTAGTGGGGTCAACATTTATGGAACTGCCGCCATGTTATATTCCAGCTGAATTATCTCAAGCAATCCTCCCCATCCTTAATGGTGAAGCAGGGCACTATTTTACCCCCACATGGGGAAACTGAGGCACAGAGCATTAAACAACCTACTCAGTGTCACACTTGTAACCAGTGGCAGTGTGGGATGTGAACCCTATCAGTCGGCCTCAGAGCCTGTGTGCTAAAACACTGGGCCCCTCTGCCCCTGAGAAGACCCTGCACGTTCCATCTACAGGACCAAAACCCTCAGAAGACATCCCAAGGTGTAGACGGGGATGAGCCAGCAAGTGCTTTGGTAGCACTCCATCCTCCTCTCCCACCCACCCTGCCCCTCTGTTTCCCAGAGAAGTGCGTCCCACTGGTCCTGCCCCAGCTCTCTGTAGTAGGTCCGGCGTCCTTCCCCTGTGTCCCCCTGCCTTTCTGAGAGAAGCCTGCCTGCCCTCCGTGAGAGACACAGGGATGGTTGGTAGCTACATCAGGGAGGTGCCCACAGGGTTGAGGCAACTCTGGGCATGAACCCAGCCAACTCTCTTGGCCTTTTGCTGATGACTGGGTATGAGCTGAGCTGAGAGGCTCTTTTTAGGAGCTCCATATGGAGTGCCCCTTATAGGAAGCACTAACCAGGCCCTAAAGCCCCTTCAGGGAAATGGATCTCCCTCTCACCACCCAAAAGGAGGGAGGAAGAGGGGCTGAACCTCAGAGCCCAGGGGGAGTTCATCAAACACCCAGAGCTCCCCCTAAGACCTGCCCTGGACCCAGCGACCACCATGGAAAGACAGGGGCATCCAACATCCACCCCAGCTAGAGGTAACCACATACCCACCCCTTGGTCTGCAGAGAGGAGGGGATGGGAGCCTGAAATTTCACTTTGTGAAATTCTTTCCTTTGGGTTAAATCCAATGTGAATTAGCTAGCTCTTCTCTTTAGGGTAATTCTGAGGGGTTAGGGAAAAGGTGAAGGGCCAGTGTATTTTAAAAGGATGAGAAGGTCTTCAAACATTCCAAGGTAGAACTTGGGTTAAGTTTTAATAGAAAAATCATGTTTTTAATGACCTAACAGTTAATTAACTTTCAACCAGCTATCTCCGGGTACATCTGACACCGGAGACAGATGATCATGGAGAACCTCTCCGTGCTCGTGTGTGTTGCGCCTCCGGTGGAGTGGCCATGGCTCAGAACCAATTTTAGGGCTTAGAATCTCAGAAATAGAAAGACTCTCAGGGGTCACTCAGTATAACAGTCATCACCTTGTCATCTTAAGGGCCCTTCTTATTATTCCTAGGAAATCTGCTGATGACATCGATGCCAGTCAGCACTGGTGACTAGGACAGGCTAATCCCTGGGACGGTGCAGGGTTGGTACAATTTCAGCCAAATACCAAACTGACTCAGATAACCTGGTACTCCTCCTTTGGGCTAAACACGGATTTCTGACCAGCTTCTCAAAATGCTAAAAACAGTTTCATGCTACATTTATTTCCATTCATCAGCCCCAAAGCATTTCGGGCCTGGCCTAACCAACCTCAGGGACTGCCCAGCAATCCCGGAGCGTGTGAAGACTGTGGATGGCAGCCCTGAAACCATGCAGCATGGGGCCATGTGTCCCACAGAAGGAGGTTAGTCTTGTGGCCATCGGCCCTGGGGAGGGCCAGGGCTGGGGCCAGGGCTGGGGACAGACCCAGCCTTCCCCAGAGCTCTCTCACTCAACACCAGTTTGGTCTCTTTGAAGCCTGTGGCTGCGAATCTCACTTTCCATCTGGCTTCCTGGCCAGGCCACTGAGAAAGGCCAGGTGGTGGGGCTCTGGGACTGTCGTCTGAGCCAACGCCCATCGGCCAGGGCTGAGCCTGAGAGAACAGGATGTGGAGAACGAAAGTCTGCAGCTGCCTGGGGACAGGAGTACAGCGAGGAGCATTCCTTTCATTCCAGGAGAGACCAGGTCTGAGATGGCTCAGAGACACCTGGTGTGTCTCCAGGAAAGGGCCACTTGAGGCTAAGGGGGCGCTGGGGGGAGGCCCCATGAAAGGAAGGGCCCCTGTGGTACAAGGGCCTTCCCAGCCTTTCCTGAGGCCCACTTCCCATCCTGCCCCCAGATGCTCTGCTAAGTGCCTCTGGTACCTTCTTTAAGTTTTCCAGGGAGGTTTGCCGTGTGTATCCTAGGTCTTTGCTAGAAGCCAGGAAACGTGTGTTCAGGTCCTAGATTTTCCGCACTCTCACCGTGTGACCTTCGGAAGCTCCCTTTTCGCTCTCCAGGCCTCAGTTTACGCAGGTATCAAATACAGGAGTGAAGGAAGCAGGTATTATACGTAACAAAGTACATGTATACTTTCCTGGATGCATTCTATGTACCTGTTGTTTTATGTACATTATTTCTTTTGATCTGTATAAAAACTTTCTGTTAATAGAGCTTGATGTTTTATGAGGGTCTACTACTAGCCAGACTCTGTGCCAGGCTCTTTACATGTATCAGTTCACTTCATCCTCACAACAATCCTCTGGGAAAATCCTATTATTGTCTCCTTTTATAGAGAGGAAACTGGGGCACAGATGTTCCAATGACTTTCCAAGTCTTGCTGCTAATGGGTGGGGAACTTCAACCCGGCACAACTCCAGAGCTGCTGTTCATATATGACATGAAAATAAGCAGAGCGCCCTCCTCGGGGAGTCGCTGTGAGCATAAGATGGGTGGTAGAGAACTTCATGCAACACACAGACGTGCTCAATGGGTGTGACCTCTTTGTCTCACTATCATTATCATTTTCCCCTTCCTACTAAGGCTCAGAGGGGTGAGGTAGCAGACCCAGGTCTCCAACCCTGAAAGCAGTGCCCTCCCCACCTCCATTCTGCTGCTCCCTCCATTCATTCAGCTCAAGGTAGCCCCAGCCGAGGCCAGAAGGGCAACCGATTACCTGCCTGCTTTCCTCATTTTCTCCCCTTCTGCCTTGGAGACTCCTCCTGGGCTCACTTCCTCTCCCCAAGGTCAAAGGCCCTACCTCTCAGGAAAACACAGGATTCCCACCCCCTCTGGTAGAGTGACTGACCACAGCTTAGCGAGATCTCTCTGTAGGAGCACATCAGTCCTGGAGACAGGTAGGGGGTAAAGTTCTAAGAGAGGGTTCCCAGGAGCATCCCAGGGGCAGAGGTGGTTGGAAGGTCTTCTGGAATTCCCCAGACCAGCCCCAGCTCCTGGGAATGTCGACGCCCGGGGCCACCAGCTCAAATACCACCAATCCTTGAGTCTGGGATGGTGTCTGGTCTCAGGACTTTTGGTAGATGAAGATTTATCAGTTTGAGATTAAAAAATAAAAACACTCCTTATTGTTCTAAAAGATATCAGCACTCCTATGTTCACTGCAGCATTATTTACAACAGCCAAGACATGGAGACAACCTGTGTCCACAGACAGATGAATAAATAAAGAAAATGTGGTATTCACATACAATAGAATATTATTCAGCCACAAAAAAGAAGGGTATCCTGCCATTTACAACAACCTGGATGGAACTTGAGAGCATTATGCTAAGTGAAATAAGTCAGACAGAGAAGACTAATACTGTATGATCTCGCTTATATGTGGAATCTAAAAAAACTGAACTCATAGAAACAGAGAACAGTTTAGTGGTTGCCAGAAGTGGGAGTTGGGAGGTGAATGAAAGGAGTGAAGGTGGTTGAAAGGTACAAACTTTCAGGTATGAAATAAATAAGTCCTAAGGATGTAATGTACAGCACGGTGACTAAAGTTAATAATACTATATTGTTTATTTGAAAGTTGCTGAGAGAGTAGATCTTAAAAGTTCTCATCACAAGAAAAAAAATTGTAATGTTAACTAAACTTGCTGTGGCAATCAGCTGCAATATACACATGTAGCAAATCATTATGTTGTACACCTGAAACTAATACAATACTGCATGTTAATTATATCTCAATAAAACTGGGGGGTTAATGATATCATTTGTTTTAAAAATTAGAATAATATTGTGGCTACAATTTTGTGCCCACTTTTTTTCTTAACAAATTTGTTTGTTTGTTTATTTATTTATTTATTTATGGCTGCATTGGGTCTTCGTTGCTGTGCGCAGACTTTCTCTAGCTGCGGCGAGTGGGAGGTACTCTTCGTTGCAGTGCGTGGGCTTCTCATTGCGGTGGCTTCTCTTGCTGCGGAGCACGGGCTCTAGGCACGCGGGCTTCAGTAGTCGTGGTGCACAGGCTTATGCTCCGTGGCATGTGGGATCTTCCAAGACCAGGGCTCGAACCCGTGTCACCTGCCTTGGCAGGCGAATTCTTAAGCACTGACACCAGGGAAGCCTCCGGGTTTTTTTTTTTTTTTTTTTTTTTTAATAAACTTTACATTGCCTGAAATTTGTCATGTTACTTAACAGTTTCTGAAGCCTGCTTTGTGTAGCAGACAAGGCAGATTGGCTACTCAATAGCCATTTGGTCTGATGATCCCACAACCCGCCCCCCTCCCCCCCGGCCACTCCCTTAACTTCCTCATTAAAGAATCTGGAAAGCCACAAATTTTTACCGTCCCAGACTCCTCTGCAGCTAGGAATGGCCATTTGACACAGTTCTGGCCAATAGGAATAAGCAGAACTCACTGGGTGGGTCCTTATAAAAAGGGATAGACTCATTCACGCCTTTTTGCTGTTTCTTCTTTCTTCCTTTCTGGAATGCTAAAGGCATATTCGGAGGGGCAGCAACCATCCCATGACTGTAAGGATGAAAGAAGGAAACTAAATGGAGTCTGGTTTCTTAACCATATCCTTGGGCTGCTGCATTAGCCTGGAACTGCCTACTTCTAGACTTCTTATAATTGGGTGTTGAGGAAATCCCAGCGTGTTAAAGCTACCGTAGTTACACTTTCAATTCCTTGCAGATGAATGCAACCCAAGTGCATAGCATTCTCTGATATGAATGTATCACAATGTAATATTAAAATTCACTGCTGATTTACTGCTACCATAAATAACATTGTAGTGAATATCCCTCAACACATTTTTAGACACTTCTCTAATTATTTACTCTGGCTTTATTCCTAGAAAAGGAATTATTGGTCCAAAGGGTAGGTACAGTAGTCTCCCCTTATCTGAACTTTCACTTCCCATGGCTTCGGTTACCCGTGGTCAACTGTGGTCCAAAAATATTAAATGGAAAATTCCAGAAATAATTCATAAGTTTTAAATTTCGCGCCATTCTGGGTAGCACGATGAAATCTCACAGCCTCCATCTCTGTTCTACCCAGGACGTGAATCATCTCTTTGTCTAGCATTTGCCTCCTATTAGTCACTTAGTAGCCACCTTAGTTGTCAAATAGACTGTCATGGTATCACAGTGTTTGTGTTCAAGTAACCCTTATTTTACTTAATAATGGCCCCAAAGTGCAAGAGTAGTGACTTTGGCAATTCAGATACGCCAAAGAGAAGCTATAAAGTGCCTCTTTTAAATGAAAAGGTGAAAGTTCTAGACTTAATAAGGGAAGAAAACAAAATTCTATGCTGAGGTTGCTAAGATCTATGGTGAGAACAAGTCTTCTTTCTGTGAAAATGTGAAGAAGGAAAAAAAATTGTGCTATTCTTGCTGTTGCACCTCAAACTGCAAAAGTTATGGCCACAGTGCATGATAAGCGCTTAGTTAAGCTGGAAAAGGCATTAAATTTCTACGTTAAGACATTTTGCGAGAGAAGGACTGCAATCACATAACTTTTATTACAGTATATTTTTATAATCGTTCTATTTTATAATTATCGTTAACCTCTTACTGTGCCAAATTTATAAATTAAACTTTATCATAGGTACGTATTATAAGGAAAAAACAGTGTATGTAAGATTTAGTACAACCTGTGGTTTCAGGCATCCACTGAGAGTCTTGGAAAGTATCCCCTGCGTATAAGGGGGGACTACTGTAGGTTGCGGGATTTTCTATTTGTTTGTTTTTAACCTCTTAATGCATCTTTTAAATGGCCATGCAGGTATACTGTGCCACTGAGACTTCTACCAGTTGCAGGTAGTCAGGATGACCTACGGGTCACTTCCTGAAGCAGGGGCTAAGTCAGCCACTGCCCGTCCAAGGTCACTGTGCCCAGGATTGCCCTGGCAAGGAGGCCTGCTCGTGATCTGAGCCTTGGAGGGACCGGTTCTGACGGCAGAAGGCCTGCTACTCCTGCTACTGCAGCTGCTGTTGAGGCTCCCATCCCCAAAGGCTGCAAATCCTAGCCCAGGTCTCTCAACCTCTGCACATTGATGTCTGAGCATGGATAAACTTTGTTGTAGGGATATCCTGCACACTATAAAACGTTTAGCAGCATCTCTGGCCTCTACTTAATTAGATGCCAGTAGCACCTGCTCCCCAGGTATGACAACCAAAAATGTCTAAATAATGTCAAACATCCCCTGGGGGTGCCAACTCAGCCCCGACTGAGAACCACTGGCCTAACCTATCACCTGCATAAGGAATAGCTCAATTCCAAAAAAAGAAGCACAGAATTGGGTTCAGTGCAGAATTAATTGGGTAGGTTGTACAACCAGAGGTAGAAAGGGCTGTAAGCGGTGAGAAGGTTGTCTGGCAGACTGGCATCAAAGAAAGACGGAGCATCCACCGACACCCATGATAAGCGTATCTGTGACTAAGAAGTTCCCAAAAGCACAGCCATAAAGGAACATGGCATGCAAGGAGTCCAGAACACTCTGCTCTGGGGCCCTCACAAGCATTGTAGGACACCACCACAGTACTGACATAGTTACTGCTGGCATGTTTAGTGTGGTTTGAATCTTTTAACACCTCCAGTGTGTTGCCAAAAATTCTTGCGTTTAAAGGTGAAAACCACAATTCCAGCTTAAACTCTGCAAACCACCCCTGACCCTTTGTGATGAGGGGTTATTTTAGTCAGGGAATCAACGAACACTCATTAAGGGCTCTGAGCTGAACTGCAGCATCAAACACACCCGGCATGATCCTTGCTTTCCCAGAGTCCACAGTCGGTTGAGGAAATCAGACTATTAAACAAGAGATTGCAAGGGCGAGATGAACGATCGGGGCTTCAGTGTGCTCATATGTCAAGTGGTAAGAATGGTCCATGGTTATCCAGCTCGTAGGGTTGCTGCGTGATCGTGAGCAGAGTTTATGGGGGTGCCCTGAGACCTCAGTCAGGGATGCTGTTCCCTGAGGAAGGACAGACCGAGACAGGGCCAAGACAGGAAGTGGGAAGAGACACAGTGACTGAACTCTGCAGCACAAAGAAAAGGTCAAGCCTGTTCTCCTCATGAAGCATAATGAGGCCAAACCCAGATCTGTCCCCTATCCCTGGTGTCTAGGGTGCGACCAGGTACACTTTCTGAGTATCAGGGTCTCTCCAGAAACGTGAAGTCTAATGGAGAGATAAACTACAAGCAATTAGGGCAACATGTTTTACTGAGACAGAAAGTCCACGTTTTCCTCTCACTCCATTTCTCCTTCCCCAGGCCTGGCCCTAAACCTGGTGTCCCCTTCGTATCTTCGAGAGAGGTGTATGTTGCTAGACAGGCAGATGCCACTTAAAGACAACCTCTCTTTCTGACATTATGGGCTCCTAGGTAAATTACATTTCATACTTCTAGTTGTGTGTGAGACCCTAAAATTTAAAAGACTTAAGATAGATATTTATTTTGCTTTCGTGTAAAGGTCTGAACCCAAATGACCTCTCTACTCCCCAAAGTCACTGGGGCCCAAGTTTTTCTCTTGTTGGTCTGCCATCCCTGGAGAGTTGCCCTCATCTGCTTGGTACAAGATGGCTGTCTACCGTGTCAGCATTCCAGCCAGCTGGGAGGAAGAAGCGGGAAGAAGGGCACAGCTGTGCCCTTAAGGGCATGAGCCAGACGTTGCTTCAATGATGTGCCGGAGCTGGATCTCACTGGTTCCAAGAGATGATTGTGCATAGCTCGAAATCAGCTGTGGTGGGAGTATTTACACCATGGAAATTGGCAAACACTACAATCAGGGCTTTATTTTCCCTGAAGAGCATAGCCCTCATGCATCTTTTCTGTTCACAATCCATTGGTGAGAACTTAGTGACATTTCACCCCTTAGCTGCAAAGGAAGCTAAGAAATACAGTCTCCAGTTGTATTGTCATGTCCCCAACTACAAATCTTACTGCTGTGGAATAAGAGTAGAGTGGATACTGGGACAACTAGCAGCCTCTGTCCCCAGACTTGCTGAGGGGATTGTGCCAGGAGATGAGGTCTAGATTCCATAACTGGGGCTGACTTCAGAGACCCCTTCCGGGAAGAGCCCTTGGGCGGCACTCCAAATGGCTCCAGGAACAACCTGGTCCACGAGAAGCACTCACAAATCCTGACCTGACACTTCCCAGACACAAACCCCTCTTGCTGCCACAGGCCACGTGGCCCTTCTGGGTTCTCTGAGTGAGCCTTGAAGCCCTCCCACCAGCTCCAGGTGAGGACAGACATGCCCTACCATCCTGCTCAGGGCTCACCCACTCCAGCGGGCTTCTCCAAAACCCTCCTCATCAAAATCTCCCTTTCCTCTCCTACTGCCTCTAGGATGAAGTGTTTTTAGAGTTATGAAACCAGTTCTCCAATTCCCTTTGAAAAATTTGTATACAGCCTGGGCTGCCTCACCACTCACTTTGGTATTTTATCTCCATCCTGGTCATCTGCTATTGTTAGCAGTTCACTGAGACCCAGTTACCATGGACAATTGTAAATACACGATCCAAGCCCTGGATGTCACTGGTAACACTGAATGGTAACGCTGATGACCAGTTTGGGGGTCAACGCCCAAAACTGACAGTCACCATAGTTCCTGGAGCTCCATCTCAGATTTCTGAGAGGCTAGGTTCTGTCACCCCAAGTCCACCCACCCATGTGCTCTTAGACTCAGGCAAGGGGGGCTCCTACTGGGCCCCCCAACCCTACTTTAGATGGCACTGCTCTGACCCTCCTCTGGCTGCACCCCTGCTCCCAGAGTGAGGAGTCCACAGGTCCAACAGGACATGACCTCCCACACATGACCCCCTTCTAGAACACATTCTGGGTCCCCGGGTATCTGGAATTCCCTGAGCCTCCTTCCAGGGCCTGAGTGAGGGTCTTCCCGGGTTCTGTCCTCCGAAGGCAAAATAAGCCCCTGGCGTGTATACCTCTTGGCCCATGAGATGACCAAGGGTGGCTGTGTGAGGGTGCCTACAGAGCCTGGACGGGGACCAGAGTGTCCACATGCCTGTATTCAAGACCCCTCATAGAGCAGGGTCAAGCCAGGGTGCGAAGAGAACAGCTCGAGTCTGCTTGCATTCCAGTGCAGAATTCTAAGGAAGCTGAAAACTCTAAATTTAAATCCAGCCTTCTAGATCATTACAAAGGAGCATGTGTCAAGGTAGAGGAGAAAAACATATTTTATTTAACTTTGTTAGCTTGATTTATAACTTATAAACATAGGCTTCCAGGGCTTCCCTGGTGGCGCAGTGGTTAAGAGTCTGCCTGCCGATGCAGGGGACGCGGGTTCGTGTCCCGGTCCGGGAAGATCCCACGTGCGGCGGAGCGGCTGGGCCCGTGAGCCATGGCCGCTGAGCCTGCGCGTCCGGAGCCTGTGCTCCACAACGGGAGAGGCCACAACAGTGAGAGGCCCGCGTACCGCAAAAAAAAAAACAAAAAACAAAAAACATAGGCTTCCAAATGTTGGGAGTGCCCCTCCCCTGAGAGCTCCTTTCCTTTCGCCCCATGTTATTCAGAGCAGAAAACGGCATTTACAAACTACCTACATCTCCAAGTAACTCAGCAATCAGGCAAGAACCAGCACCTGGTTTGTGCTTGCACTAAAAGGGTGTTCCTTTCACGTCTGTAAGAATATTTGCAAAGCATGAAGCAGGTAGGTCCTTGGGAGTGTGGGAGGGCAGGCTTAGGTCTACTTTGACAGAGACATTAAAGCCAGCAGGATCACTTAGGAGAAGAAGGGACAATGCAGAGTCAAGAAAGTGGGAAAAGCAGGGCTAAAGGTTCACTATTTAAGTGTGCCCCTCATCGAAGAAAAGTATTCACTTTGGCATATAATCCACTAGAACATTCTAAACAGAAACCTTAGCCATAATCTAGTCCAATGGTTTCCAGGCTTTTTTTTTTAATCATCAAAATTTTTTTAATTTACCAAAATGAAAACTTAAGTGAAATCCCAATATCAAAGGAGCCAAAAGTGATAAACAGGTTGCTCTGATCCTTTAAATCCTTACTGACTTTTGGAAAATGCTTTATTGCTCACAGATATCCCTGAAGTTCCTCCTCAGAGGTCTGGGCTCCCCAGAGCAGAGATGGAAAACCACTAACCTAGCAGTAATGGGTGCCAGGGGTTGGACCTGCCCAATATCCATTCTCCCCTTTTCTGCTCACAGCCCTCCCTCTCTCCCTCGATCTGGTTGCGATGGAGCAGGCCTCCGTTTCCCCCACTCCCCAGCCAATCAGAGGGCACATGACCCAGGCCTGGCCAATCAGCACGTTCCACCCCCGGCCACAGTGATTGGTTCAGAGATAGAAGGTGACCACAGTAGGGTCAATCAGAGATACTCCCAAGACTTCTGCTAGAGGGACTGGACAGGGAGAGGTGGTCTCTTTCGTGTTAGGTCTTCTAAGAGGATAGGCGGGAGCCTGCTGGGATCCGTCCATGCATGAAGCCGGAGCTACCCTGCATGTGTCACTTACATCAGCCAATGCAATTTCCTTCTCCAGACCAATTTGGATGGACTTTGTCATCTGTCAACAAGGCCGTTGTGACTGATCCGACCCCTGCATTTTACACAGGAAGATACTAAAGCCCAGAGAGGGGAAGGAGCATTACCCAAGGTCAGCAGGATCCCAGTTGGGGGCCACGACTAGGAGCCAGCTCTCCATAGCAATGACCTGTGCATATTTAACTTCTCCGTATCCTTTTTTTAATTTGCTAAGACTGACTGATTGTTGCATGTGAATGAGAATTCTAGGCAGGGGAGAAACAGTGGAAAGAAGTTTCCCGAGACTCAGCCGAAGGAGGCCAGCCCACACTCAGGAACAGACTAGCTTTCCATGAAGGTGAAGTGCTTTGGTGTCATCTGAGAGCCTGGGAAAGTCACATTGTCCGAATCAATCTCCTCTGCCTTTTCTGCTACCTGAAATTCCACCAATGAAGTATCTTTCTCCTAGATTACACATTGCCTCCTTCTTCAGACTTTTCTTTTAAAATGCTACCCCAGGGCTTCCCTGGTGGTGCAGTGGTTGAGAATCTGCCTGCTAATGCAGGGGACACGGGTTTGAGCCCTGGTCTGGGAAGATCCCACATGCCGCGGAGCAACTAGGCCCGTGAGCCATAACTACTGAGCCTGCGCGTCTGGAGCCTGTGCTCCGCAACAAGAGAGGCCGCAATAGTGAGAGGCCCGCGCACCGCGATGAAGAGTGGCCCCTGCTTGCCGCAACTAGAGAAAGCCCTCGCACAGAAACGAAGACCCAACACAGCCAAAAATAAATATAAAAATAAATAAATAAATAAATAAAATGCTACGCCACTGGGTGGTAGTGACATCCTATACCTCTAATTCCATCATGGGAAGAAATTGCCCAAAACCCTCCTCCCAGACCAGAGGACCCCAGGGAAGCCTGAGAGCTACTGTCCTAGGGATGAAGAGGCACCACAGTGGGTGCTCATAAAACCCTGGAGGAGAAGGCACAGACACCATGGGAGAAGACAGATTTCTCCCTTTCTTCTCAAGTCACAGCTTGATAGGGTATCAGATAGTCCCAAAGAAATCATGAGGGACAAAGTGAGGCCGACCTGGGTTCAGATCCTATTCCAGCCAATGCCCTCTTAGATAATGCCAGGCCAATTATTTAACCTCTCTGGGCCTCAATTTCCTCACCGGTGAATTGAAAGCACAAATATCTGTTTGGTGATGAGGATTCAGTGAGCGTGTAAATCACCCAGTAAATAGCAGGTGTTGAATCAATCTGTTCCCTTTGCTCAGAAGAAAGCAACCCTGTCTACCGTAGGGAGTCATCTCCAGAATTCTAGCACTTTTATTACACAAAAATGATGAGTTTTCAGGGAAAGAGCTGCTTCCCAACCAGCCCCAGCTCGGCACACCCCAGGGACATAGGAGCCGCCAGTCTGGCCAGGGTCTTGTGGCTGGGGCTGTGGTCACCACCATTCTCACATTAGTGCATTTGCACACTCATCAGGCAGCACGCCTTCCCTCCAGCCCAGCAAGCAGAAGGGACCCCGATCACAAGCAAGGGTGCCGTGGGCCCATGAGTGCAGACAGTTGGCGTACGGTGGTCCTAAGACACAACAGACAGGAGGGGGCTTGGCAATGGTGATACGGCAGCTTGAGGAACCGGGGTTCAGAGAGGTTAAGGAGTTGGTTGCTTGTCACCTAGCAAATAACAGGCAGGGCTTAAAAACAGACTTATCCATCCTTTCCCTGGCCTCCCTGTCTGGGGTACCGTTTTCAAATACTTCAAAATAGACCACCTGGAAAGGACTTTTTATAGATAGGTCTGTTGGAATCAGAAGTAAAAACAGGGATGGATTAAGGAAAAGGAAAAATAAAAACCATAGAGCAGGCCAATGCTACTTCCTCCCTGTCTAGGGCTCCCTCATCTTCCCACTCTTGGAGGAAACGATAGAAAATGTTTCCCATGCTCAGATATTAAGAATCTCGTTATGTCGCTTTCATCTGCTACTCCCCCAAGGAATCTGCGTTTGAAAAAAAGAGCGAAGGACAGTGCTCAGGCCAAAAGAGGGTGCTAGGGGCTTCAGGGCACAGTCCCCATGCCTCAGTACCTTCTCTTTCTGCCTAGGAACTAGTCTAAGGCTGAGTACTCCTCCAACGCTCCCCAAGTATCTAGACAGCTCTGCAGCTGGGACTGGGGCCTGAGCTGGGGCTGCAGGAATTGCAGCATGTTCAAAGATATGTCACCGAAATAATGGAATGCCCCAGCCGCGGGCCAGGCTGACCTCCCAAAGTATGTGTTTGGGAGTTTGCAGCTGGAGCCCAACTGCTTGAAGAGAGCCAGGCCCACCCGGATGCAGGTGGGCGGCAGCCCTTCCCACTCCTGCCTCTGGGCCAGAAGCAGACGGGGCAGCATCTCTGAGAGCAGGGGACCTGACCTGGGCCGGTGGACCCGGGACCGCTCCACGTGGGACACCCCATGCCAACTGGAGCAGACCCAGATCCTGAGTCAACAAGGCTGGCTCAGAGTAGGATGCAGCGGGTAGGGGGGCCAGGCCCATAGACAGCAGGGGGACGGGGACAGACGGAAGAAGAAAGGACAAGAGGGCCCTGGATGGAGCCGAAGGGGGGCCTGCCATGAATCTCTAGGAGGGGCCCCCGCGGTCCTGCTCCCAAAGCCTCTCCTACCCCACCTTCTATTTCTCCACGAGATGAGCTCTCAGGAAGTGTTTAAGTTCTCTGATGAATAAAAGGGAGTTATCATCCTAGGAAATGTTTTGGATGGCTGGCCATTGTGGGAAGAAGTGTTCTTGAGAAAGCGGGATTCAGCCGTGGGGGTCTTTGACCCAGCTGACCTCCATGTGGATAGGGATTGGCTGACAGAGGTGACCTCAAGGGCTTTGCCCGGCCCGGGTGGACCGCGCGGGCTTCAGTAGTTGTGGCACGTGGGCTCAGCAGTTGTGGCTCACGGGCTCTAGAGCGCAGGCTCAGTAGTTGTGGCACACGGGCTTAGTTGCTCTGCAGCATGTGGGATCTTCCCAGACCAGGGCTCGAACCCGTGTCCTTGAATTGGCAGGTGGGTTCTTAACCACTGCGCCACCAGCTAAGTCCCATGAAGCTCACTTCTGCCACAAAGGCCATGTGGTTACTCACAGCACACCAGAGGCAGGGAGGCAGCAGCCTTGGAGCCATGGGGGGTGGGGCTTACAGGAAGGCGATGGGGCCAGTTTGAGTCACAGCCCAAAGATGGTGGCTCTGAGCTCCTAGGCAGGCCTCTCTCCCTTCCCTGGGGGCCCCCAGAGTGTCCACCAGTCACCTAAAAGGCCAAGGCTGCAGAGGCTCCCAGTTCATGGGCAGAATATGGGGCTCCGCTGACTGAGGAGCCCTGCCCTGGCTCCTTGCCCGCAGCAGCACCTCCGCTAAGCGCCGGAAAGGGCGAGGTGTTCAGCTCTTCTGCCCAGAGCCCGGCAGAGCCCTCTGTCCCTCCTCCCCGCCCACCCACAGCTCCGCCTGCCCTTCCTGCCACACCAGACAAGGGCTCGGGCTGCCTTAAGCCCCACAGCGCCCCGCAAACACACCTTCACACCAGAACAAAGACTGACAGACACACTGCCTTGTCCACATATACTCCCACACATGTTCCCAGAGCTCCCTCTCACTCTAACTCTTAAACACACTCACACCAATGCACACTCACTCGAACCCACAGATGTTTGCATGCTCTCACTTAGACACATAAAATATTCCCACCCAAGTGGTTATTCACATGCCTTCTAGATTCTTAGAGAGGAACACACACCCTCACCCATAAACATGCACGTTCACTCGTGCACGCACGCACGCGCGCACACACACACACACACACACAAACTCACAACCTCACATGTTTTACCACTCAAGATATCTGCTTCTCTCCTCACTGGGGTCAGAAAGGGGTCGTGGAGGGCAGGAGCCACCAGCTTCTAGGCCTCAACTTGGTAAGGGTCCCTCTTCCCTTCCTCCCATGGCTGCTTCCCCCGGACTCCCTCCTTTCCCAGTGGCGGTTAGTCTGGGCTCTTCTTTGCTATCCCCTCAGTAAGTATGGTCATTTCTGCCCCTTCTCACCTTCATCAAGCTGTTTCCCTTGCCCGAAAACCCTCCCCATAGTGTCCCGTCTACCCAATTCTACCCAACCTACAAGACCCCAACACATCCCTGTTCCCATGAAGCACTAACCTCGTGTAAGGAAGCTTGTGCCCTGGGAAGAGTGCTCACCCATGCAGGTGTGCCCTGAGCCCAGGGGTCCCCACCTGTCTCCTGGGTATGAATCTTGAGTCATTCATGAGACAGCAAAAGCCTTGAGGCCCGAGGAAAGCACTGTTCCCCGGTCTCCCTACCCTCGCTCTCTTGCGGCCCCGGAACACACACTGTAGAACTGGGCCCTCAGCTCAGCTCTGCCCAGGGGTGCTGCCCCAGACTCCTTCGATTCTCATTTAAGCCTTTCCAATTGAAAGGCATCCAGTCTGGGGGCAGACATACCCGGGTTCAAATCCCAGCTCTACCATTTCTAACAGTATAACTTGGGCAAACTCCGGAACATCTCTTGGCCTCAGTTTCCTCGTCTAAAGCAGTGAGAATAATAATTCCTCCTTTGTAGGTCTGGAATGAGGAATGACTATAAAGTACCCTGCACGATGACGGGCACACAGTAGGTGACCAACCCAACATGGCGCTCCTCTCCAATGTCCCTCTCGGCTTTCCTTGCCCACGATCCGAGGGTCTTAACCCCCAGGATGGAATGGTCCAGGGAAGGATCAGGGAAGCTAGGGGCACCTGGCTCCAGCCCACGCCCCCCTCCCCCAGGCTGCGTCTAGGTCTGCTCCCCTCATGTGGAGCCCCAGAGCTCCAGGACATCTTTGATTAATAAGAAGTGGAAAGATAAGCCTCATGATAATTAATAAATCATTAGCAGCATTACTTTTCATCAGATAAGCCCATTAATTGTTCCCATTTCCTTACGTAAAGCCCAGCCCCAGGGGCCCCTTGCAGTGAGTTGATTTTATGAGAAACCCAAGCTTATAAAGAAAAGCAGGTCCCTGGTGGGATGAGTGGTGACCACTTGCAGGGGCACCGGGGACCCGCACCTCTGCGCTTTGGAAGAGCAGCAACCAGAACACAAAAGATAACTTCTGCCTCTCAGGAAGGGCCCCAAGGGAGCTCGGAAACCCCCAACCCAGAGCTGGCACACAGGTGTCCTCTCTGACACCAGCACAAACTGACCACCAGCGTCTGTTGTAGCCATACTCAAAAAAAAAGCCACATCCTAATTGAGAGGAAAAAAGGTTCTAATCGATTAGCAATGCCTGGCAGGGGCATGGGACAGGGCATGAGGCACAAGAGGCCCCTCTATCCATTCGTCATTCATTCTGCAAATGATTAGTGAGTGTCAAGCGCCATGCAAGGGGCTGGGGTACGGTGAGGAGAAAAAAAAACACAGTTCCTGATCTCACGGAGTTTATATTTGCCATCTCTAAAGTTCCTTGTCAGGGGAGGAAACAAACAGGGAAGGGGCTGCCCAAGGCCATACTGAGGGTCAGTGGCAAAACTGGCTAGAGCTCCTTCACTGTCCCCTCCCCAGCCTGTCCTTCCCTCAAAGAAGCAGCAAAGGGATCCTAGCTTCCCATTTCCCCCGACACACACACACAGATGCTGTGCCTGGAGTCTGCACTTACCCCCAGGCTCTGAGGATGGCAGTGTGTTCTCATTCACATGGAGAAATGCTTTGAATACCAATCGTGTACAGGAGCACTGAACTGGGGCGCACGGAAACCGTCCCCCAGAAACTGGCTGGCTGGTTGGATGGAAAAGCCTTCCTTAAAAAATAATAATAACAAAGCAAAACAACTAGGCAGAACAGGTGCACTTAACAACATGCTCGGTGCTTTGTGACAGCCTGGAGGGGTGGGATAGGGAGGGTGGGAGGGAGAGAGACGCAAGAGGGAAGAGATATGGGAACATATGTATATGTATAACTGATTCACTTTGTTATAAAGCAGAAACTAACACACCATTGTAAAGTAATTATACCCCAATAAAGATGTTAAAAAAAAAAAAGAAACATGCTCTAAGAGATTAAAGGCAAAAGGCATCCTTGCAAGTTGGAGAATCCTTGAAGGCTTTCTGAAGGTGGTGACACGTTAGGAAGGAATTGGAAAGGAGGTTTGGAGACAGACCTTGCAGGGCTTCCAAGGCCCTGCTTGGGAGCTTAAATTTGTCCCTTCACTCGTCCCCTCTGAAGGCATACTCAGAGGGTACCATTGGATAAACATGGTTTATCTTCCTATAGTATCAATCTTACTTATAGATTTGAAAGTGAAAGGTTTTTAATTAGAAAGTTCTTAAAGGTTTTGTCATACTGACACAAAAATAAATTCCACATAGATTAAAGAACTAAACATTGACATGAATGAAACTGAAAATACTAGAATAAAATATAGGAGTATGCTTATATACACTTGGGTTAAGAAAACCAAGGATGGGACAAAATTACGATGCCCTTTCAAAGGAAAAAAACAAGTAGATTTACCTACATAAAAATTTAAATTCTCTAGTGCAAAAGACATCAAAAACAGAATTAAATGCAAATATCAGCTGGGGAAAATGTTTGTAATATATACAAATAAACAAAGGATTGATATCTCCAGTGTATAAAGAGTTCCCAACAAAAAGATAATCGATAGGCAATTCACAGAAGGAACACAAATGGCTAATAAACCAGGATCTCTAAACCTCGGCACTATTAACATTTGAGGCCAGTAATTCTTTCTACACACTAGTCGTCAGTAATACCTCCACCCCCCACCCCGGGGTCATGACAATCAAAATGTCTCCAGACATTGTCGAAAGTCCTGTGGGGACAAAAATCATCCCCAGTTGAGAACCACTGTTAATAAACATATGAAAATAGGCTCGGCTTTCTGAATGAACAGATCATCACAAATCCAAATAACAAGAAAATGTCATTTTTCTCTTATCAGCTTGGGAAGATTTTAAAGATTGATAATAACTACAGATGGCAAGGGTTTGGGAAGAATGATGTTCTCGTTCGTTGTTGGTGGCAACATAAATAGATACGATGATTTCAGAAGACAATCTGGCAGCATCTATCAGTTTCTTAAGTCTGCACACTCCCTGACCCAGCAAGTCCACTTTTGCACTCTAGCCCACAGAAAAAAGGTGCACACAAGGACACAGAACATGAAAACAAAGGATGTCCACTGAGGGCTTTTTTGTAATAGCGAACACTTGGAAACAAGGGTCAATGGGTAGAGGAATGGTTAAATTCTGGTACACTGATATAAGTCAGACAATAAAGAGAGTTGCCAAGACATATAGCTGAGTAAAAAAAGCAAATTGTAAAATAATATGATCCTATATTTGTTTTCTAAGTTAAGATGACATACTTGCATGTGTTTGTGTGTATGATTAAAAAGAAAGCGGAGTGATAAAAAGATCTGAACAAATAAATAGCAAATTATTGACAGTGGTTAATCTGAAGGAGGAGGATGGGGGGGAATGAGATTAGTAAGTGAATGGAAAGAGAAGAATTTCAATTTTTTGCCTTACAGAGTTCTGTATGGAGTTTTAACAGTAAGCCTGTATTCTTTTTTAAAAACTTGAATGTGTTTTAAGCAAATTCCAAAATGAAAAGGATTTAAGTCCTATATGCACAAGTAAAATCAGCAAAATCTTACTGATCTCTGCTGATCTGAGTCATTGTTGCCAAAGGCTAGATAACAGAAAAGTGGTATATGCAGTGAGACATGGAGCAATTCAGTTCTCTTGGAAAGCCAATGCCTTCTAGTTAAAGGGAATCAAGTTCACTGCTGCAGCAAAAACAGATTCGGCCAATGTCTCAGCCGCAGGCCAGGGCTGGGCAGGGCACGTATTTTCTCAGCAATGCTCTGAAATGTTCTGAAAAAAGAGTTTGCCAACTTAGAAACCAGTTTTATTTTCACTTTGACTCCGTAAAGCCATGAAGCTCCTAAATCTGTTCAGCGGCCCTACTCTTGTTCCTCTTGATCACATGCTCTGTTTACAAACATCACCGGGCATCTTTCCACTTCCCACCACAGCAAATTTTCCCCAAACGCAAAGAGACCAGAAGTTCTGGGGTGTTGGTTATTTTTCGTTTCTCTTTTTAAAGTATAGTAATTTTCAAATTATGTGTTCAATTTAGAACACGGATCCGTGGTTAAAAATAGGAGATCGGAAGCATAAACTTGTAACCAGTGAAACTATGAAGCTATGGAGGCAAATTCACAATAAAATGAGTCACGTGGTTGTGACAGATGAGCTGTTGACCTCGAGGTCCACCACATGCCCATGACAGCTACCAGGGCCAGAGCTCCACCCTAGCCACACCTAGTGAACTGGTGGCAAGCAACTCCCTAAAATACTGAACAGTGGAAGTTGAGATGGCTTTTATTTTAGGGAAGTTTTATTTTAACGGAGTTACAGATGAGCACATGAAATAATGGATAAAAGCCATCTCCCATGCAACGACATTGAAAAAGTCAAGTATGCAATTTCAAAGAAAAAAAAATCACAAAATAATTTTAAAACCTAAAAGAAAGAAGACTTGACTGAGAACATTAGTGAAAAACAAATGCAAAAAAGCAAATTCAAGGGTCTCGTAAAGATTTCTTTAGTCTGTTTCAGAAATGCCTCAGAAATCACAGCTTGAGTAGTAGTAGTCAAGTTGAAAGGTTTCACTGTAGATAGGACGACACCTCTTTTTGCATCAAAATGAGGCAACTGATTTGGAAAAGGTGTCCTTACAGAGTGGCACTATCCACGAATGCATTTTAGTGGTTTCTAAAAGATAGACTAGAACGACTTTATGAAAACAGATATTGATGATTTGGCCCGTTTATCCATCTTTCTTCACCATAACGCTAATGAGTGTCTGTGAAGACATGTCAATTCCTAAAGTGGTTGATGGTAAAGTAACAAGGGAAAACATCTCAACAAGATGTGTAAGTCCAAAAAGAACAATATCAACTGGAAATAAGCAGCTCAGCCTCCTGCTCAGGTGAGCCAAAACTCTGATGGGCAAAATGCTGGCAGAAAACTGGCCTAGGGGACTACTTCACACAGTGAGTGTTCCTGGAACCTGCTTCACACACGGAGTGTACTTCTAAAGGTCTGCTCTTGAGTTCTAAGTGGTAAACATTTCATCAAATTTAGTTTAGAAAATTTAACAGTTTGCATACTTGTCTCTCAAGGCCACTTTATAACAAAATAAAAAGTTGTGTGTGGTTTTTTTTTAAACTTGCTTCACCCCGCATATGTGTGCTGGCTTAATAGGAAGAAGGTGCTGGTCTAGGTTTCCAAACTTGAGGCTGATTTTGTCATAAAGGAAAATATCAACCGTGCCACGACTAAGTGCAAAAAACTCATCAAGGTGAATAAAAGTCTTTGTTCACTGAAATGTCAAGTGGCTCTGAGATGTTTTATTTAGCATATTTTTTCAAAGTCAATACTCTTAACAACTGCAAGGAAAAGCTGAGAAATGATTTTACTGCCGTGATCATTGCCATAAAAATGCAGTTGCAGAGTTGGATGAAGAGAGTCGGTTAGGGGAACTAAGTGTAATTGAACCTCTTCATTTATTTGCAGGTATCAGTTCTCTGTGATTGAGTTGATGTTTTCAAAACTGTTAGATTTATTGCAACAGCATCCTACCCATGAGCCAATAAAGCTTATGCAAATTTTTTCTTTCCTGATGGCAACAATTCAAAATATTAGTTTATAACTTGGACACGACCCCATGCATCTTTGATGCTTTCCTTCTTTGCAATATGGTAAGATGATTCTGTATCATCTGGGTGCCTTTCCTGTCCTAGATCTGAAATCAGTCATAACTCCAAGAGGATATGGCTCCTCTTCAGGAGATTCTTTAGAAGATTCCATACCCTTATGGCCTTCATTTGTCCATGGGGCATTCCAGGAAATTGGGTGCAAAGCAGACTGTTGCAATGGGAATGGCATTCTCCCCAGGAGCAGTGTTAAAATTAGGTTGGGTTCATGAGCTAGAACCAGGAACTAAAGAGAAGATATCCATGACCAGTAATGAGCTGGAAAAAGCAGGACAGAACAACCACAGGCATTAAGTAGTGGAAACAAAACCCCACCCATGGAATCTCAAACTCAGTTACCCGCCACTGAGAAGTGGGCGGGGTCAACAGCAGTAGTGTACAAAGGGGGGCTGTCCATAATATGGGGGCTCTGGGGTGGGAGAGGACTCTTGAGAGAGGGAAGTTTAGGACAAATTACAGGAAAGCCAGCTTCCCAAACAAACAGGGATTTTGAACAAACAAATAGGCCACATACCCTGAGAAAACCATAATTCAAAGAGTCATGTACCAAATTGTTCATTGCAGCTCTATTTACAATAGCCACGACATGGAAGCAAACTAAGTGTCCATCATCGGATGAATGGATAAAGAAGATGTGGCACATATATACAATGGAATATTACTCAGTCATAAAAATAAACGAAATTGAGCTATTTGCAATGAGGTGGATGGACCTAGAGTCTGTCATACAGAGTGAAGTAAGTCAGAAAGAGAAAGACAAATACCATATGCTAACACATATATATGGAATTTAAGGGAAAAAAATATCATGAAGAACCTAGGGGTAAGACAGGAATAAAGACACAGACCTACTAGAGAATGGACTTGAGGACATGGGGAGGGGAAAGGTGAGAGAGTGGCATGGACATATATACACTACCAAACATAAGGTAGATAGCTAGTGGGAAGCAGCCGCATAGCACAGAGAGATCAGCTTGGTGTTTTGTGACCACCTAGAGGGGTGGGATAGGGAGGGTGGGAGGGAGGGAGACGCAAGAGGGAAGAGATATGGGAACATATGTATATGTATAACTGATACACTTTGTTATAAAGCAGAAACTAACACCATTGTAAAGCAATTATACTCCAATAAAGATGTAAAAAAAATAAATTAAAAAAAAAGAGCAGTTTTAGGTTCACAACAATACAATTGATTTTTATATATTGATCTTATATCCTTCACTTTGCTAAACTCTGGTAGCTTTTTGGATGATCCCACAGGATTTTATACACAATCATGTTGTCTGCAAAATAAAGGCAGTTTTATTTCTTCCTTTCCAAAAAAACAAAAACAAATAGGGGTTTTGATGTGAAGCAGGCCTAAAACCTCCCATCCCCACCATTCTTTAGCTCAGTGACCTCGAGGAAGCAGCCCCTCCTCCTAGAATTCTGAGTTCCTTGTTGGTAAAATGGGGATAATTGTGTCTGGCAGGAAGTTATGGGGATCTGATGAGATGATTGGCATCTCACACTTAACATGTCCCAAGTAGCCACCGAACCTGCTATTTCTGTAGTCCTTTCATCTTAGTTAATGACCTCTCCATTCTTCCACTTGCTCAGGCCCAAATTCTTCAAATCATTAATTCCCACAGGCTCTATCTTCTAAATATATCCAGACTCTAATCACTTTTCTACCACCTCCATCAGCACCACTCTGGCCCAAGTCACAAAGCTCACTCCTGCATCATCGCAGTTGCCTCCAGTGGGTCTCCCCCTCCTACCCTTGACACCCACAGTGTGAATGCACACAGCAACACATAAATCCCATGAAATCACTCCTCTCTGCCCCAAACCCCTCTAATGCTTCCATCTCAGTGGAAAGCCTTATCCTTGAACTAAAAGGCCCTACTGTGTCTGGCCCCTGCTTGCCTACTGACATTGGAAAGGTCAAGGGATATGTGTGTGACAAACTGTGTCTGCCACCCCCAATAACAGGGGAAAGGGACTACTGGTGGGTGGTCCAGCCAGAGCCAGAAGGGCTCTGAGCATCCCCCCCGGCCTCTGCTTATCCTCCCTGACATCAGCGTTCCCCCGGGGACCCTCCCTAGGAAGCCCTCCAGTCCTCCCAGAGCCATGGTCCTATCCTGTGTCCAGGGAACCCTCTGCTTTTCTGTTATCTGCTGTTCAAACAAACTGGCAATTCCCAGCCCCTTTGCAGTTAGGCCCCATCCATCCCATCCTCCAGACCTCTGCCCAAGTGAGCTTTCCAACATGAAAATTATCTTCCCAAAAGAATAGATTCATTTATCCTCTCAAATTCAATTATTTTGAGCACCAACCATATGCCAGCTAACTGCTGGCCACCGCG
This sequence comes from Delphinus delphis, assembly GCF_949987515.2. Classification (NCBI taxonomy): domain Eukaryota; kingdom Metazoa; phylum Chordata; class Mammalia; order Artiodactyla; family Delphinidae; genus Delphinus; species Delphinus delphis. Next base: position 116,187,410 of record NC_082686.1, on the reverse strand, counting down.
AAGCAGGAGATGCTTCAAAAAGTAGAGGATAAGCTATGTAAACATGGGAAAGTTACCTAAGGCTTCTGAGCCTTAGTTGTCTTACCTGTAAAATGGGCAAACTTCCTCCAAGGAGATCACAGGCCACCACAGCCCTAAGTGGAACAAGTTGCCACAATTCATCAATTATTTAATATGCATGTTAGTCCATGAGGACAGGGTGGTCGTTCCTTTCGAGCATCCAGTAAGTATGCAGGAAAAACCATGTCAGTTATTTAACTTAATTCTGTGATTATTCACTAATCAATATTATGTGCTGCCTGACACCCATGGAGGGTGCAGAGATGAGTCAGACTCTGTCTCACCTGCAAGAAGCTGACAGCTTAGTGGGGAAGATCAGGCACATCAAGTCTATATGATGTCTGTAAGAACGGGCTACAATCAATGGATGAACCAACCTCACTGGTACTCAGAGAAGGGATCACTCATCTGCCTGGAGAGGTCAGCCTCCTCAGGGGACAGGACACTTGGGTCTGGAAAGATGAACCCACTTGCCTTTCACTCCCTCCTGAGAGAAGAGCATGGATAAAGGTAGGGCAGGGTGGAGCAGCGTGCAGGCGTAGGGAACCGCAAGCAGGGAGGTGGAGAGCCAAGGGCGAGCACAGTCGGGTCATGGAGGGTCTTGCGGGCGGGTGCGGGCAAGCTAAATAATTTGTGCATTAGTCCGAAGCTGTTGGGGAACCCTGGGGAGGCTTGAGCAGGTGTGGTCCCCAAGGAAGTGGCAGTATTACATAACAGTTAAGACCACAGACGCTGGTAGGACAGATTTGGGTTCAGATCTTAGCTCTCGCCACCTACAAGCTGTGTGAACATGGGAAAGTATTCTGTCCATTAGTTATCTCATCCGTAAAATAGGCATCATAATAGTACTTACCTCAAAGCGTTATTATTAGGATTAAACAACTTAATTCTTATAAAGTGTTTAGAACGGTGCCTGGCATTTAATAAATTTTACTATTAGCATTATCATTCATTTAATTATCTAGATCTCCTACTAGACTGCCAACCAGTGCATCAGGGCAGGAAACTGTTCAACTTGCTTATCTCACGGCCCCAGTGTCTAGCAAAGGGCCTGGCACATAGGAGGTGTTCAACTAATGTCTACTGTATGAAACTACAATGGGCAGACTGGAGGGGCTGGTCCTCCTGTGTCATGGGGCTTCTCAAGGTCCTGGAGGCCCCAAAGGCAGGCAGTGAGCAGGTCCGGGTGAGGCTGGGTCCAAGGTCACCCACTCATCCCCACAGACTTTCTTAGCTTCAGACACATGCCCACCAGGGCCTGCCCACCCCAGGACACAGCCTTCAGCTGGGCCTCAGAAGTGTGCCCCTCAGAGCGCTCACAGACCATCCTGTTGCCACCCACCTCCTCACCCCGGGGGTCTAAAACCATGTCATTCCCAGGGAACTTCTACCTTCTAACAATTCTTAATCCTTTTGCAATCAGTCCCCCTACCACCTCTCCCCAGATGAGCCTTCCATATTCAAATCTAGACAGGTCACTTCCATACTTAAAACCCAACCTTGCCTTCACTTGTCCTGAAGATAAACCCAAACTCTTAAGTACAGCTACTTAGCACACCCTACACAGTCACAGACCCACGCTCCCAGCCTCCTTCCAACCGTGTCATCACCCCCATCCACTCCCCACCCTAACCAGAGCCTGCAGCCCCCCAAATGCTCCAGTCTGTACACCTCTGCCTGCAGCTCATTCTCCCCCGTGTCCTCTGCAAAGCTCTCCATCCTGGGAAACCTGCTTCAGTTCCGGTCCGCTCTGCGGCACGCCTCCCCAGATACCCTGAGAAGCCTGTTTTATAGTCTCCTACAATTGTCTGTTCATATCCCTGTCTCTGCTGCAGGACTGAGAGGTCTTGAGGGTTGGAACCGTCTGTTTCTTTCTGTATCCCCAGTGCCCAGCCCAGAATCTGGGACACAGTATAATAGTCCCTCAGGAAATGCCTGTTGGTTGGTCCGTTGGCAAAATGAACCAACGAATGGACGAACAGCAGGATGTCTGTGTCCCAGTGATCCTGGCATGTAGTCGGGGCACAGTGAATAATGCTGTGTGAACCCCTGAATAAGATACCTGTCCACTGGCCTTCTATGTTTGGTTTTTTTTTTCAGGACCAGCCCCTCCCAACACACACACACACACACACACACACACACACACACACACACACTTTTCCATCCCTCTCCTTCCACTTTTCTAAAAGAACCTCTTGGTAAGTATTGACTCATTAGACCAAAAACAATATATTCAAATTTATAAAGTTTCCAGAAGTTCTTCTCAAAAACACGGACCAAGAATTGCCAAGTTGTCCCATGAAATGCCACACAGGGACAGCCTGTGAGCAGATATTCTTTCCGGGGAGACACGGGTATCCCGTCTGCTCCCCATCCTGCTTTATGCATGTGAGGCCCCAGCCCAGCTTCCCTTCCTGGGCATTGAGTGGACACCTGTGACTGGGCTGTAATCCCAGGTAAGCCGCACGCACACAGCCCAGCTCCACCCCCCATCCTGGTCACCGGGACTTGAATAGCCAGGCGCACCTGTGGGCCAGGCAGCCACTGATCCATGGGTGGAGCCCAGCAGGACTGAGGCCTCAGCTTTTGAAGCACTGACAGGGCTGCCCTGGCGAGCCTGACCCATGACCTACAGGTGGGCACAGCCATTGTCCCCACAGGTCCCAACTGCTGTCTGTCCTGCTGCAGGGACCCGTGAAGGTATCCATTTCAGGTCAGTGCAAAGCAAAACAAACAGAGGGGCCAAGGGGCAGGGGTTTGTGTGGAGTGCTTTGCTGGCTGGGAATCCGTTGTTGCAAGTACAGGTATAATCCACACCGGGCAGGCCCCACCGGCCAGCAGGGATCCACCTGCCACAGGGTTGTTTATACACGCATGGCCAGGTCGGGTCTCCAAAAAAAAGAGTGGCTCTGCAAGTCAGGGGGCTCCACGGGGATTTGGAAGAGAACTCAGTATCAGAAGCCAGCACCTTCCTCTTACCGAGCTTATCGACCAGGAGGAATGAGGTGAGACGTACCTTCCTCCCTGTCACAGACCCGAAGCTGGGGCCGGGCACAAGCCGGGCAGAAGAGCGCTAGCAGAGCCTCCACAGGGCCAGAAGCTGCAGACAACAATAGCCCTGTCAGACCACCTGCCATTAGCAGAGGCCGAGTCAGCTGCGGTCATAACATTTCTGGCAACTGTCAGTGTGCTACTGACAAACGGGAAAGTATTTGTGAATGGAGGCTTCAGGGGAGTTTGTGTTACTGTGAACAGGCACAGACCTCGGTCTACATTCTAACTGTGGTTCAGCTGCAAACTTGCTGTGCGAACTCAGACGAATGACTTCACCTCTCCGAGTCTCAGTTAATTCACCTAAAAAACAGGCATGCCACTGACCAGCTTCGTAGGGATGTTGTAAGGATCAGTCTTGTGCAAAATCCCCTGGCCCCATGTCCAGCCTCTCACTTCCTACAGTTCACCTGGCTCAGGCAACGAAATAGGTATTTCTAAAATACTGAGACTTTTTCAAACACTTTTATTGTTAAACAAAATTCACATTCAGAAAATTCTCCAAGTATCAATATATGACAACAAATTACTGTAAAATGAATATCTATGTGCTTCTCACCCAAGTTAAAAAAAAAAAAATTGAACACTGCCTGGACTCCAGAAGCCACCATAGATCACTTTCCAATCATAGATCTCCCTTTCACCCTCACAGTATAAATATATGGAATCATACAGTATGTCCAGCATCTAATGATCACCTTATATGTTTTAAATTGATTGGTTGTTATGTGTAACTTAATCCCTTTTCATTGCTGCATAGTATTCCAGTATAGGAATTTACCATCATTTTTTTTTTTTTTTTTGCGGTACGCGGGCCTCTCACTGCTGTGGCCTCTTCCGTTGCGGAGCACAGGCTCCGGACGCGCAGGCTCAGCGGCCATGGCTCACGGGCCCAGCCTTTCCACGGCATGTGAGATCTTCCCAGACCGGGGTGCGAACCCGTGTCCCCTGCATCAGCAGCCGGACTCTCAACCACTGTGCCACCAGGGAAGCCCCAGGGATTTTTATAGAGGCTTCATCATGTAGAAATGATTATTAACTCAATCTCTAGCCTCTCTCCCCTCCTCAGAGGATGGGTGGTGGGGGGCACAGGGTGGAGCTGAAAGTTCCAAGCTTCTAATCACTGTTTGGTCTCTCTGGTGACCACCTCCCATCCAGGAGGAGCCCAACAAGAGTCACCTCATTAGAATAAAAGATGCTGCTATTACACAGGAAATTCCAAGGATTTAGGATTTCTGTATTGGGAACTTGGGTCAAAGACCAACTGTTAGAACAAATGATGCTCCTAGAACCTTTATTTCTTAGGAAATTACAAAGGTTTTAAGACCTCTATTCAGGAGCCGAGGATGAAGACCAAAATATGTATTTATTATATCACAATAGCACACACAGGCACACCTTTATTCGGGGTATATCTGTGGGAAAGGAATTTCTGGGTCTTAGGCTGAGTATCTTCAATTCTGCTAGATAATTCCTCACTCTTCTCCACAGTGGCTGTACTAATATAGCACTCCCTCGAGCAATGTAGGGAGTCCCATTTTTCCACATCCTCACCAAGATTGATGTTGCCAGCTGTTTTAACTTTAGCCATTCTGGTGGGTGTCTTATTGTGGTTTAAATTTCCATTTCCCTCATTAGCAATGAGATTGACCAGCTTTTAATACGTGTATTAGACATTTGGGTGTCATCATTTGTGAGGTGCCTGTTTAAGTCCTTTGCTCAGTTTTCTATTGGGTTGTCTGTTTTTTCTTATTGATTTGTAGGAGTCCTTTATCAATTTTGGAGATTGACTGTTTGACGGCTACATGTGTGTCAAGTGTCTTCTTCTATTCTGTCACTTCACTTTTCCCTCTGTTTTTACAATATCTTTTGATGAACTGAAGTCCTTGATTTTAACGTAGTCTTTTCCCTTTATGTTTAGTGATTCTTATGGGCCATACAGAAAATCTCCTTATCCTCAGAGTCATGAACATATTGTCCCATCTTATCTTCCCATAGCTTCTTTGTTTTGCATTTATCATTTATATACACAGTGTATCTGGATTTGATTTTTGTGTGTGATATGAGGTAAAGGTCAAATTTCTTTCTTTCTTTTATTTTTCATATAGATACCCAATTTCCCCAGCACCATTCTTTCTTGCTCTGCAGTACCACTTTTGTCATAAATCAATGTCTACACATGCATGATCTGTTTCTGGATCCATCACCATATCTATTTATCCTTGTGCCGGTCACATTGTCTTAATATCTGTAGCTCTATAATGTGTCAAAGAAGCGTTACATACTTGTTCTTTCTATAAGATTGTCTTTGCTGTCCTTGTCCCTTTACATTTCCATATAAATTTTAGAATCACCTTGTAAAGCTCCACAAAAGCAAAATATTTGGGACTTTTCCCCAATATTTTCCACTATCTTTTCCAGTGCCCTGGGCATCAGCTGCTTCGTTTACAGAAAAAATAGAGAGTGTCAGTCAGTTCAACTGAGTGGTCAGTTAAGCGAAGGTCTATAAAGACGATTGATTGTGTGGGTGTGCGTATGATGGAGAGAGGTGTGGTGATATGTGAGAGACAGAGTTGCAAGAATTCATAGTATATAAAGTGTTTTATACCCTTTTTTAACTTAGTATTTTCCCATACGCCTATCTTTCATAAAGATCGTTTGAGGGACTTCCCTGGCTGTCCAGTGGTTAAGACTCTGAGCTCCCAAGGCAGGGGCACAGGTTTGATCCCTGGTCAGGTCAGGGAACTAAGATCCCGCAAGCCACGTGGCGTGGCCAAAAAAAACAATCAATGGAAACAACTGACTACCATTTCTTCTTACGGATGTACCACTTTTGACATAAGTAAACTCTTATTGTTAGGCATTTTTCTCTTTCCTAATGCTAGAAATTACATTGCAATGAACACATTCCTGGCTAATTCTTTGCCCACATTTCTGATCTCTCGTTATGACCTATTTTTAGAAGTAGAATTATTATACCAACTATTGCCACATTTTAAAATTCTTAATACCTATTAAAAATCTTGATGTATTTGCCCTAAGTGCTCTCCAAAAAGTTGGCCTCATTTATACTTCCACCAGCAATGCACAAGCATGCTCTTTGTCCTCAGTAGCATTGAAGTTTTCTCTTTTCTTAACCTGTGTTAATCCAATGTGTTAAAAATGCCACGTCACTGTTCTTTTAATTTAGCACGGTTTGATGAACAGCAGTGGTAAACCTTCTTTCCCACATTTGTCAGCCAGTTCCTTTGCTGGACATTGGCTTTACCTGAGTAAAGACAAACCCTGAATTGTGCTGCCTTACAGAAATCTCTACAGGGTGATTTTTTCCATACAAAGTCTCCAGCACGTGTGCTGTGGGACACGCGGTCTTGGGCCGGCCATCAGCCAGGTACCTGGCTGGCCTAATGATGGAGAGCTGGAAACCCGAGCACCTCTTTGCAAAACCACTTTCCTAATGACCAACCCTCTGAATAAGCCAAGAGAAGGATAAAGTGAAAAGGCCATATGTGAGGTCTCTGAATGGCCACAGGACTGGAAACACTATTACACTTGTTTTTAATCTCCCCACCCTCCGTTCGTCCCTCTCCTTTTAATTTTCCTAAATGGCCCAGCCGCTGCTGTTGAGGAGAAGGTATTTAATATGGGTGAGGATTTAGCTGTTCTTCCAGGAATAGGCTGGGCCACTGCTTTTGAAATGTCATCTTGATTTGCTGCTTCCCCACTAAGTAAGAGACTTACTAGGGCTTAGGGGATGAATCTGGAAACAAACCTCCCTAATGAAATGGCCTGGGGCCTCACCCACGATTGTAGCTCTGGGGACAGCTGCCCAGGGAGCAGGCGCACCTGACAGGGAAGGGGGTCTGGGACTTGAAGGGCCTTCCTCAAAACCCCTTTTGTGGGCTTCCCTGGTGGCGCAGTGGTTGAGAGTTCGCCTGCCGATGCAGGGGACATGGGTTCGTGCCCTGGTCCGGGAAGATCCCACATGCCGCGGAGTGGCTGGGTCCGTGAGCCATGGCCGCTGAGCCTGCGCATCCGGAGCTTGTGCTCCGCAACGGGAGAGGTCACAACAGTGAGAGGGCCGCGTACCGCAAAAACAAACAAACAAACAAAACCCTTCTGCATCCCCTACCCCGACTCCAGCCACTCAAAACCTCATCAAGTGCCCCGGTCTCCTCTCTCTCCCTCTCCCCCCTCCCCATTCCCAGTTCCCCCAGCACCCCGTACTTATACCTCTGCTTCCATTTATTCCAAGTTGTGGAATGACCAGTTGATTCCCACTTTCCTTTCCTCCTATACCCACTCCTCACTGAGTTCTTTGACAACAAGGACTAGGTCTACTTTGCCGGGATAACTTGGCGTTGGACAGTGTGGTTTCCAAAAGTTGCTCAGTAAATAATTGGTGAGTGGATAAGTGAATAACTCACTGGATTATCCTTAACGGGACCCTTAACATCTTCATGTTACAAGTCAGTTATGCCTCAGTTTTCTTACCTAAGTGGAAACGCAGATCTGTGCTGTACCTCCCTTACAGAGGTACTGTGAACTGCTAACAGAGGGCTGTGAACACTTTGCATTCAAAGGATACAGTAGCATCCTTGGCTGTACTTCTCAAGGGTATCCGAACAAAGGCGTGAGTGGAATCTGGAATCAGGTCTGAGCTCTGCCTACCGAGCCAGGTATCCTGGCTCATGGCTATGTCAGGCCCAGGGTACCACTGAAGAGGCATTAAACAAGCAAGTGGAAGAATGACTTGGCCATCTTGCATCAGCCAGCCTCCGTCATTGGCTGCCCAACTGCTAGCTCCAGAGAATCTACCAGGTCAAATGTTCCACCTGGCAGGCTACTTGCACCACAGCCTGGACCTGCTGCAAAGCCCTTTCATGCTCTGGTCCCTCTAAAAGCTGTCCACTCTCTTTATCCTCAATAAATGGGTCAGGCTAGTCTCTCCAAATGCAATGTATGCTACTTCCAGAACCCACAAAAACCTACCAAGCACTGTGCTGCTTTTGCTGGAAGGTGCAAGATACAATAATTGTCCTTTGAAAAGGATACTCCAGCATGCCTGTGAGAACTGAACCCCTAAAAATTTCACGGATATAGAAGTTCCTGTGTCTTCACAGGATTTAACCCTAATCACATGGAGAATACATGTCATACCAACACCTCCAATGAACCTCCCATTTCTTGAACATCTAGTTCAATGAACAGGTTGCCATCAATCTAGTGAACCAATATAACATTCTTCGAATGTCCAGAAAGTCCAGGTCCCCTTTGCACTATATTGTAACACAAAGTAAGACAAGTAGCATCATGCTGGGGCAAGACTATAAGTGTGTACTGTTGCCTATCATGCCATGTGAATCCTGCTCCGGCTTCATGATGGGTATGGACAAGAACAAAATTGCCCGATTGATATTCATGTATCACCCGCTGGAGATGCTGTTTATCTTCTCCGACAAGGAGAGCACGTCTGCCTCAACAGCTGCAATGGGGCTACATCTTGGTGTTAAAATAAAAACTATTCAAGGCCAAAATGTGACGGCTAAGCGAAAAGCTTTTACTGTCAAACAGGGAACCTGATTCAGCACAAATTCTAGGTAAGCTCCTGGGAATAAGGTGCAAGGATAGAGAAATAGGGAAGCTCTGTCAAAGCCAAAAGACTGAGAGTTGGTTTTGTCCTAAACGGGAAAGCAAAGTCTAAGTGAAACTGATTCACCGACAATAAATGGATTTTTCTGTTGTGTGAGCATTGGAAGTGGTCCGCTGTATACACGTGCATGTTTTGGAATTACATCATCCAGGTGCCTCTGTTAAGTATCTGCAGTCCCTGCCTCGGGATTACACTGTCCAGCTGCTCTATGATGTGTCTGAGTTAGGGTTATGTCACCCAGTCGTGTCTGACCAGTATCAACAGGCTAGGTGGACAGCCTAACTGGCCAGGTCAGAGCTCACCATTGGTTAAGTATGGGATAGGCCACTGTTGTCCATCAGAATCCAACAAGGTGTTGTCGGCGCCAGGCTGGTGAAGGAAATAGGAATATGACATCCTTTAGGTCTTGGAGGGTAGCATGAGTCTCTGCCAGCCCTCCCAGTATGAGGTGTTATTGTTTTACGTACTATCTTCGCCGGGAGGAGGGTGGTTTCAGAGACTCCACTTGGCTTTGCTCACTACAATTTCTTACCTCATAGGCCAAGGAGCTGATGTGAGGATTCTGCAAACTACCAAGCAAGCCCACTCCAATTGTACATGTGGGCCCTGGGGAAATAACCATCAGTGGATACACAGGTCCACGGGACCCCCTGTGGGCTACATCTGGTCCAGGAACCATCTATTACGTGGACCTCACGTGCCCCGCTTCTAGGGGACCCATCATGGCACTTTGGCTCTGGGTATCAATGTCGGCTCAGGCTCTGTGAAAAGCCTGACATTTTTTTCATATCTTGGAAACATCTGAGTATTCTCTTCAGTGAGTGGTTACCCTGAGCAAACGACCATAAGCAACTTTGAGAAAGGTCTGGGGTACTTATTACTGATTACAGTTGCTTCAGAGTTACAGGGTCCTTCTTCATAGGCACCCAGCCTCCCCTTGTTGGTTGCCCATCTGTCTTGTAAGGAAGACTGTGGTCCTTTAACCACCTCTGTAGTATTACACAGGTGGGGCCCTCCTACCTCACTCAGACTTTGCCACTTATTGCCATAGTTATGCCCACCTGGCTCCTGAGATTGAAGCACTACCATCTGGCCTCTGGCATTTGGGACTCTATCATTCCTCATTGCTACAGGAAGCCCAGTACTGTAACAGCATCTCTTATTAGTGTCTGCCCGGGTCCACCGAGCTTCTCAGCGATGCCAGTGCCCCTCTCAGTGCCTTCCCTATCACTTTGAGAAACAGAATGTCCTTCTAGCTCTCTGCGGAATATAGCCGACTTTCTCTAACTTTATGCAGCACATCCACTCTATTCGCTAAGCTTTTTGGTCCCTTCCTTGCTGCCTGCCACGGCAATGTGTCGTTTCCGATTCACTTTGTGGGGGCCGTCACATCTGCCAATGTTCTCAAAGCCAACCCAGCAGCATATTAGCACAGTCTCCTGAGGTTCTTTGCCAGGACGTTCAATCCTGTGTTACCGTATCAGTAAACTCTTGTCTATCTAGCTTTCCATTCCACCTCCCTTGATACAGCATCTTGATCCAATCCCATGTGTACCCTCCCAACTCCTTCCACTCAGACAACAGATCAGCCAGATCCTGGCCCACAGCAGGCCCAGCCCCTCCCCAGTCACGCCCTCTGGGATTTGATCCTTGCTGTTGGTCTGGTTGCCAGGAAGAGAAAGGGGGATCAATCCCAAGAGAGTTAAGAATCATTTTATAAAGCACCCATCTTATTTTCTTCAAGCCCTTCACATGATCTTCAGGAGAACCTGGGAGTTCAAGGTTCTCAATTGTATCTACCCAGATATCCCTCTCTCCGGTGCCCTGAACTTGCTGTGCCCGGCTCTCTGGAGCGAGAATTCAGCCTCCGAGCCTCTAGTGCTCTGACAGTTAAGTCTAGCCTTCTGCTCTCTCTGTCCTCTGGATGCATAAGATCAGTGTTCCCTTAAATGATGCCAGCGAGGCTCTCTTGCCTTCCCGTTTTGCCTTAAATTGGTGATTAATTACCCAGAGCCCGCCATTCTCTCTCCTCAACAGATCGGTGACACTCGGCAACAGTCACCTAATCCTATAGTTACCATTTCCCTCTTCCTTCCCCTCACTGCCAGAGATGGTACATCAGCCTGCACTGCCTGCCATCAGTATCCCAACGCAGTTCACCGAGGCAAAAGTCTTAGCAACTGCACCTCTACAGCACACCAGGGGCCATCTGTGCTCGCCTCCCACCAGTGATGGGGTTCTCATTACCAGCCAGCTGGCAAGGGGTCACATTTTAAAGCCCGATTCTCAAGACCATTCTAGGTACCAACTTAGACTGGGCTCCCTAAAAACAGACTCTGAGACAGAGACCTGTGTGCAGAAATTCTACTAGGGTTGCTCCCGAGAGAGACATGAGTAGGAAGTAAGGAAGACAGGACAGGGCAGAGGAAGAAGCTGACCCACAGTACACTTTGCAACTGACACCTCAGCTGATCCTGCTGGGGTGTCCCCGGTATCCCTCCACTGGCCAGTCACTGGCCCATGGGCTGTCCCTAAGAGGGGTTATCACCTTAGGTGGAGCCGTTTTCTACTGCAGAGGGCAGAGCCCAGTGAGGGACATGGCTGTGAGCCATCAGCCAATATTCCCAGCAGCTGGAACATAGGGATGTCCTCCTCGGAGAGGAGATCTGAGCAGAGCACCAGGGTGCCCACAGTTCTCCCTCATCCCGTTCCCTAGAGGCCCCACCCTCACTGTGGTCTCCTGCCCCCTGAGGCCTTGGCCCACCTACAACACTGTAACTGCAAACTTGGCTTTGAGGATGGATGGGGCTTCGGGAACTGATCCCTAAGCAGGGATACCAACGCCCACTGCTCTCCAAGTCGAATCACCGTGGAGAGCAGCGCTGAGGGCAAGGACTACAAGTCTCTGGCTCCCCTCTGTCCATTACCTGAGGGCAAGCAGAAGCTGCCTGATTAACCCCTCCCTGAAGAAGATCCAGGCTAAGGACCCCTCCCACTGCAGACTCTGGCTGGCTCTCCCTTCACTGTCTCCTGCCACAGGACAGGTCCTGCCCTTCCCACGGCACCTGAGTCCTGCTATTCACCAGGCAGTGAGCGTCCGCCTCGCCACAGACCCCAGGGTAAGTGTCCTACACACGTGACCTCATTCAACTCTTGTAACAATCTTTTCAGAGAACTCTGAAGACAGTTTTTATTGTTCCCATTTTAGAGATAAAGACACTGAGGTTCAGAGAGGTGAGGCGACTTGCCTACTGCTCCCAAGGTAGTAAGCTGCGGAAGCAGCATTTCAACCCTGCTCTTTTCTCCCCTCTCCCTTCTGAAAACCGCCTGGTCAGACTGTGAGCTCCCAGGGGCTGAGGCCCTGTCCCTTCCATCTCTGTGGGATCTGGCCTGGCCAGCTGTGAATCTCAGCAGAGCCCTGGGGCATGGTTTAGGAGCCGCCCAGGAGCCCCTGCCGTGGTGGCCACCTCAGTTACCTCCTCAGGACTGAGGAGTTTTCCTGGGATCTCACCCTACTCTCTTCCCACATTTGCTTCTGTTCTCAGGAGAAAGAGGGAGGCGGTATGTCAGTGATCACGGATGGGGTTGGCCTTGACCATCAAGACCACTGACCCCTGCGCCCTTCACGGCTCTCCCTCCAACACCCTCCCTCTCCGCAGCCTGCCCCAAATCCTGCTGTGCCTTGAAGGTTCAACTCAAGTGTCACCACCTCCGGAGGTTGTGTCATCTGTGCTTCTGTCTACGCTGGCACAAGTCATACCTCCCACCCCACACTCCTCCAACCTGTCTTCTCCACCCAGTCAGCCTTCGGCGCATCTTACCCATGCCGAAGCTGAGGGTGCAGCTCAGGGCATTCACAGGTGATCCCCTGGCTATGACCATGGTTCCCAATAGGAAGCCCTGTCTCCCCAAATTGCTCCTCCCTTGCCTGTCTGCCTCTCTCAGTTGGCTCGAGCACCTGAAATGGGCCAGGCACCATGCCAAGAGCTTTAAACCCACAATGTAATTTAAGCCCACGCTCAAAAGAGTCCTCTGTGTATTAGCTCCATTTTACAGATAAGGAAGTTGAGCCTCACAGAGGTTAAGTGACTCACCCAAAGGCACACACTGGTGAAACCAGGATTCAAACCAGGTCCTCCTGATTCCAACGTCCGCTATTCCTGGTCCACTGCCCTAATTACATTAATCTTTGCACATAACTAACCATCACTGCCTTCTTGTCCATGAGACCTTCTCCATTCACATCTCTTTCATTTCCCCCCCAGTTATCCAAAGCCAGGTGGAAGCCTTGACCTTGACATTTCCCACACCTTGGTCAGCCCCCCGAGTCCTTTCCCACCACCTCCCCAGTTCCTCTCCCATCAATTCCCTTCTCTCTATTCCCAGCCCCCCTGCCCTGCCCGGGAGAGTCCTCATCATCTCTCACTGGATTCCCATCCCAACCAACCCTCCACCCACCCTTCCAGTATTTTTTTTTTACCATTTTTATTGGAGTATAATTGTTTTACAATGGTATGTCAGTTTCTGCTTTATAAAAAAGTCAATCAGTTATACATATAAATATATCCCCACATATCTTCCCTCTTGCCTCTCCCTCCCTCCCACCCTCCCTATCCCACCCTTCTAGCTGGTCACAAAGCACTGAGCTGATCTCCCTGTGCTATGCAACTGCTCCCCACTAGCTACCTATTATACATTTGATAGTGTATATATGGCCATATATACACTACCACTGTCTCACTTTGCCACAGCTTACCCATCCCCCTCCCCACGTCCTCAAGTCCATTCTCTAGTAGGTCTGCGTCTTTATCCCGTCTTGCCCCTAGGTCCTTCACGATCTTTTTTTTTTATTCCATATATATGTGTTAGCATACAGTATTTCCTTTTCTCTCTCTGACTTACTTCACTCTGTATGACAGACTCTAGGTCCATCCACCTCACTACAAATAACTCAATTTCGTTTCTTTTTATGGCTGAGTAATATTCCATTGTATATATGTGCCACATCTTCTTTATCCATTCATCTGTCGATGGACACTAGGTTGCTTCCATGTCCTGGCTATTGTAAATAGAGCTGCAATGAACATTGTGGTACGTGACTCTTTTTGAATTATGGTTTTCTCAGGGTATAGGCCCAGTAGTGGGATTGCTGGGTCGTATGGTAGTTCTATTTTCACTTTCTTAAGGAATCTCCATACTGTTCTCCACAGTGGCTGTATCAATTTACGTTCCCACCAACAGTGTATAAGGGTTCCCTTTTCTCCACACCCTCTCCAGCATTTATTGTTTCTACATTTTTTGATGATGGCCATTCTGACCAGTGTGAGGTGATACCTCATTGTAGTTTTGATTTGCATTTCTCTAACGATTAATGATGTTGAGCATTCTTTTTTTTCTTACATCTTTATTGGAGTATAATTGTTTGACAATGGTATGTTAGTTTCTGCTTTATAACAAGGTGAATCAGTTATACATATGTTCCCATATCTCTTCCCTCTTGCGTCTCCCTCCCTCCCACCCTCCCTATCCCACCCCTCCAGGCGGTCACAAAGCACCGACCTGATCTCCCTGTGCTATGCAGCTGCTTCCCACTAGCTATCTATTTTACGTTTGGTAGTGTATATATGTCCATGCCACTCTCTCACTTTGTCACAGCTTACCCTTCCCCCTCCCCATATCCTCAAGTCCATTCTCTAGTAGGTCTGTGTCTTTATTCCTGTCTTAACCCTAGGTTCATCACGACATTTTTTTTCTTAAATTCCATACATATGTGTTAGCATACGGTATTTGTCTTTCTCTTTCTGACTTACTTCACTCTGTATGACAGACTCTAGGTCCATCCACCTCATTACAAATAGCTCAGTTTCATTTCTTTTTATGGCTGAGTAATATTCCATTGTATATATGTGCCACATCTTCTTTATCCATTCATCCAATGATGGACACTTAGGTTGTTTCCATGTCCTGGCTATTGTAAATAGAGCTGCAATGAACACTTTGGTACATGACTCTTTTTGAATTATGGTATTCTCAGGGTATATGATGTTGAGCATTCTTTCATGGGTTTGTTGGCAATCTGTATATCTTCTTTAGAGAAATGTCTGCTTAGGTCTTCTGCCCATTTTTGGATGGGGTTGTTTGTTTTTTTGATATTGAGCTGCATAGCTGCTTGTAGATTTTGGAGATTAATCCTTTGTCAGTTGCTTCATTTGCAAATATTTTCTCCCATTCTGAGGGTTATCTTTTCGTCTTCTTTATGGTTTCCTTTGCTGTGCAAAAGCTTTGAAGTTTCATTAGGTCCCATTTCTTTATTTTTGTTTTTATTTCCATTTCTCTAGGAGCTAGGTCAAAAAGGATCTTGCTGTGATTTATGTCATAGAGTGTTCTGCCTATGTTTTCCTCTAAGAGTTTGATAGTGTCTGGCCTTATACTTAGGTCTTTAATCCAATTTGAGTTTACTTTGTGTATGGTGTTAGGGAGTGTTCTAAATTCATTCTTTTACCTGTAGCTGTCCAGTTTTCCCAGCATCACTTATTGAAGAGGTTATCTTTTCTCCATTGTATATTCTTGCCTCCTTTATCAAAGGAAAGGTAACCATATGTGCATGGGTTTACCTCTGAGCCTTCTATCCTGTTCTACTGATCTATCTTTCTGTTTTTGTGCCAGTACCATACTGTCTTGATTACTGTAGCTTTGTAGTATAGTCTGAAGTCAGGGAGCCTGATTCCTCCAGCTCCGTTTTTCGTTCTCAAGATTGCTTTGGCTATTCGGGGTCTTTTGTGTTTCCATACAAACTGTGGAATTTTTTGTTGTAGTTCTGTGAAAAATGCCAGTGGTAGTTTGATAGGGATTGCATGAATCTGTAATTGCTTTGGGTAGTAGAGTCATTTTCACAATGTTGATTCTTCCAATCCAAGAACATGGTATAACTCTCCATTTGTTTGTATCATCTTTAATTTCTTTCATTAGTGTCTTATAATTTTCTGCATACAGGTCTTTTATCTCCTTAGGTAGGTTTATTCCTAGATATTTTATTCTTTTTGTTGCAATGGTATATGGGAGTGTTTTCCTGATTTCACTTTCAGATTTTTCATCATTAGTGTATAGGAATGCCAGAGATTTCTGTGCATTAATTTTGTATCCTGCTACTTTACCAGATTCATTGATTAGCTCTAGTAGTTTTCTGGTAGCATCTTTAGGATTCTCTATGTATAGGATCATGTCATCTGCAAACAGTGACAGCTTTACTTCTTCTTTTCCTATTTGGATTCCTTTTATTTCTTTTTCTTCTCTGATTGCTGTGGCTAAAACTTCCAAAACTATGTTGAATAATAGAAGTGAGAGTGGGAAACCTTGTCTTGCTCCTGAACTTAGTAGCAATGGTTTCACTTTTTCACCACTGAGGACCAGGTAGGCTGTGGGTTTGTCATATACGGACTTTATTATGTTGAGGTAAGTTCCATCTATGCCTACTTTCTGGAGGGTATTTATAATAAATTGGTGTCGAATTTTGTCAAAAGCTTTCTCTGCATCTTTTGAGATGATCATATGGTTTTTCTCCTTCAATTTGTTAATATGGTGTATCACATTGATTGATTTGCGTATATTGAAGAATCCTTGCATTCCTGGGATAAACCCCACTTGATCATGGTGTATGATCCTTTCAATGTGCTGTTGGATCCTGTATGCTAGTATGTTGTTGAGGATTTTTGCATGTATGTTCATCAGTGATATTGGTCTGTAGTTTTCTTTCTTTGTGACATCTTGGTCTGCTTTTGGTATCAGGGTGATGGTGGCCTCATAGAATGAGTTTGGGAGTGTTCCTCCCTCTGCTATATTTTGGAAGAGTTTGAGAAGGATAGGTGTTAGCTCTTCTCTAAATGTTTGATAGAATTCGCCTTTGAAGCCATCTAGTCCTGGGCTTTTGTTTGTTGGAAGATTTTTAATCACTGTTTCAATTTCAGTGCTTCTGATCGGTCTGTTCATAGTTTCTATTTCTTCCTGGTTCAGTCTCAGAAGGTTGTGCATTTCTAAGAGTTTGTCCATTTCTTCCAGGTTGTCCATTTTATTGGCATATAGTTGCTTGTAGTAATCTCTAATGATCCTTTGTATTTCTGTAGTGTCAGTTGTTACCTCTCCTTTTTTATTTCTAATTCTATTGTTTTGAGTCTTCTCCCTTTTGTTCTTGATGAGTCTGGCTAATGGTTTATCAATTTTGTTTATCTTCTCAAAGAACCAGCTTTTAGTTTTATTGACCTTTGCTATCGTTTCCTTCATTTCTTTTTCACTTATTTCTGATCTGATCTTTATGACTTCTTCCCTTCTGCGAACTTTTGGGTTTTTTTGTTCTTCTTTCTCTAATTGCTTTAGGTGTAAGATTAGGTTGTTTATTTGAGATGTTTCCTATTTCTTCAGGTAGGATTGTATTGCTATAAACTTCCCTCTTAGAACTGCTTTTGCTGCATCCCGTAGGTTTTGGGTTGTTGTGTTTTCATTGTCATTTGTTTCTAGGTATTTTGTAATTTCCTCTTTGATTTCTTCAATGATCTCTTGGTTATTAAGTAGTGTATTGTTTTGCCTCCATGTGTTTGTATTTTTTACAGATTTTTTGCTGTAATGGATATCTAGTCTCATAGCATTTGGTCAGAAAAGATACTTGATATGATTTCAATTTTCTTAAATTTACCAAGGCTTGATTTGTGACCCAGGATATGATCTACCCTGGAGAATGTTCCATGAGCACTTGAGAAGAAAGTGTATTCTGCTGTTTTGGGATGGAATGTCCTATAAATATCAATTAAGTCCAACTTGTTTAATGTATCATTTAAAGCTTGTGTTTCCTTATTTATTTTCATTTTGGATGACCTATCCGTTGGTGAAAGTGGGGTGTTAAAGTCCCCTACAATGATTGTGTTACTGTCGATTTCCCCTTTTATGGCTGTTAGTACTTGCCTTATGTATTGAGGTGCTCCTATGTTGGGTGCATAAATATTTACAATTCTTGTATCTTCTTCTTGGATTGATCCCTTGTTCATTACATAGTGTCCTTCTTTGTCTCTTGTGATAGTCTTGTTTTTAAAGTCTATTTTGTCTGATATGAGAATTGCTACTCCAGCTTTCTTTTGGTTTCCATTTGCATGGAATATCTTTTTCCATCCCCTCACTTTCAGTCTGTATGTGTCCCTAGGTCTGATGTGGTTCTCTTGAAGACAGCATATATACGGGTCTTGTTTTTGTATGCATTCAGCCAGTCTATGTCTTTTGGTTGGAGCATTTAATCTATTTACATTTAAGGTAGTTATTGATATGCATGTTCCTATTACTATTTTCTTAATTGTCTTGGTTTTGTTATTGTAGGTCTTTTCCTTCTCTTGTGTTTCCTGCCTAGAGAAGTTCCTTTAGCATTTGTTGTAAAGCTGGTTTGGTTGTGCTGAATTCTCTTAGCTTCTGCTTGTCTGTAAAGGTTTTAATTTCTCCATCAAAATTGAATGAGATCCTTGCTGGGTAATCTTGGTTGTAGGTTCTTCCCTTTCATCACCTTAAATATGTCCTGCCACTGCCTTCTGGCTTGCAGAGTTACTGCTGAAAGATCAGCTGTTACCCTTAAGGGGATTCCCTTGTATGTTATTTGTTGTTTTTCCCTTGCTGCTTTT
The DNA here is from genome assembly GCF_949987515.2 of Delphinus delphis. Taxonomy (NCBI): domain Eukaryota; kingdom Metazoa; phylum Chordata; class Mammalia; order Artiodactyla; family Delphinidae; genus Delphinus; species Delphinus delphis. The sequence continues at coordinate 116,168,990 of NC_082686.1, read as the reverse complement.
AATATTTTTTCTTTGTATTTAATTTTTGATAGTTTGACTAATACGTGTCTTGGTGTGTTTCTCCTTGGATTTATCTTGTATGGGACTCTTTGTGCTTCTTGGACTTGATTAACTATTTCCTTTCCCATATTAGGGAAGTTTTCAACTATAAATCTTCAAATATTTTCTCAGTCCCTTTCTTTTTCTCTTCTTCTGAGACCACTATAATTCGAATGTTGGTGTGTTTAATATCGTCCCAGTGGTCTCTGAGACTGTCCTCAATTCTCTTCATTCTTGTTTCTTTATTCTGCTCTGCAGTAGTTATTTCCACTATTTTATCTTCCAGGTCACTTATCCATTCTTCTGCCTCAGTTATTCTGCTATTGATTCCTTCTAGGGAATTTTTTATTTCATTTATTGTGTTGTTCATGATTGTTTGTTTGCTCTTCTTCTAGGTCCTTGTTAAACGTTTCTTGTATTTTCTCCATTCTATTTCCAAGATTTTGGATCATTTTTACTATCATTATTCTAAATTCTTTTTCAGGTAGACTGCCTATTTCCTCTTCATTTGTTACATCTGGTGGGTTTTTACCTTGCTCCTTCATCTGCTGTGTGTTTTTCTGTCTTCTCATTTTGCTTAACTTACTGTGTTTGGGGTCTCCTTTTCACAGGCTGCAGGTTCATAGTTTCCGTTATTTTTGGTGTCTGCCCCCAGTGGCTAAGGTTGGTTCAGTGTCCTTCCAGTCTTGTCACCTCTTTATCCCCTCCCCACAAAATCCCAACCTGCTTGTCTGTCATAGTCTTGCCCCTTCCTAAGTGAGCCCTGCTTCCTCGCAACGCCACATATGCCTACACTGCTGCCCCCAGCCTCTGCCTGTGAGTTCCTGGTCATCCTTAAAGACTCAGTTTAAATGTCACCTCTGCTAAGAAGCCCTCCCTCATCCTCCCAGGCAGGGATAGGTGCCTGTCCTTTGACCTCTCACAGAATCCTAGAGCCCTCTCTCATGTCCTTTGTCACTCACTAGTTCAATAGTTTAGTATGTGCCTGTTTCTCCCCCACTAATCATGAGTTTCTTGGAAGAAGGGACTGCCTCTTATCTGTCTTTGGCATTTTGTTTTGTGTGTGTAAGCATGTATGTGAGTGTGTGTGAATGTGTGTTTAACCTCAGGTGCAGAGGGCTTCATGTGCTTCTCAGTTTCATGGAACTTCATCATCACTGGTCCACAAAGGCCCCTCTCCCTTTTATTTCCATCCCCACTCCCTTTCCCCTCCTCCTCCTGTGTCTCTCTGCATGCCCAGAGCCTAGCAAAAACACAGAGCACAAAGGATGCTCAGGAAATGTAGCTGGGTGTGGGAGATGGGTGACAAATTTATAGTGAATCCTATTTAACTTCACTCTTTGCAGGTTACATTGGGCAGCCAAAGTGGAAAAAGATATGGTTTAGCTGCTGCAGTCTAGTAACCTCAAACTGCCAAGGAAATAAGAGTTATTGAGAGATTAAGTCTTCACTGTTGAAGGCCTGGCTGTTGCAGGGAGAAGTAAAAGGCAATATACACAGGAGAGGCCGGTTTATCACCTGGGGATTGCAAGGTAAGATCTTCAATGCAAATTCAGTTCAATTCAACAAGCCCAAGGTGAAACTCTCAGCACTTCATCCAAAAGTGCAGTGTCCTCCCCAGTAGTCACCTCAGGGGCCATACCTTTCCTTCTAAAGATGCCATGGTTGTCATAGATCATTTGGAATTGTTCCCTCAGGCAATTGTCTGGAATGCTTATCTGGGGCAGTTCACTGACTACCCAAGAAATCATTGTCAGGATTTTGATGCCACAGCTCCCTTCGGGAAAAAAACACATTCCAATTTAATCACCGTAATAGATGGCAAAAAATAAATAAAAGAAAGTCACAGTTCTGCATTCCTCCTTGTATCCATATCATTTGATTTATGACTTGCTTTGGCCAAAAAGATGTTTGCAGAAATGATGCACAGTCTTGAAACAGACTTGCCCACTGAGGTTTCCTTCTCTTTATGCCTCTGCCATCACCGTGAGACTATGCCCCAGCTAGCCTGCTGGAGGATGAAAGACAAGTCAGAACTGAGTCCCCCAGGAATTCCAGATGAGGCCATTATAGATTAGTCATCATCCAGCTGCTCTCTAGATATCTGAGTAAGCTCATCTGAGATCAGTTGACCACAGACACATGAGCAAGCCAAGATCAGCCAAACCCAGCCCAGATCAGCAGAACCTCTGCAGAGCCATGAGCTAAATCATATTCATTGTTGTGGGTCCCTGAGGTTTTTGTGTCTGGTTCCTTTGCAGCAATACTGGGCAATTGATAACCTATACAATTACCCACACACTTCATTGATCTGAGCTTGGATTGATTTGGGGATTTTCTAAAGGCCACATCTTCCCCTAAGAACAAAGAATTGCCTTAGAGACACTGAATGAACGTGTAATCGGTTCTGAAGGCAGTCACTTAGGAGAAACTATCCAAAAGCATGGAGCAATGATAGTATCTTTGGAATAACTGAAGAGCCCTCTGGGGAGTTGCTTTTAAAAAGGCAACACGCATGTGGACGTGTAAATGCTGGCATACTTACCCCTTTACCTGTGGTCATAACTTCATATTTGCTGAGTATCTCCTAGTGTGACTGCTAGAAACAACAATATTATTTTCTGTACAGGAGATGGTCCCGTTTAGAAGTCTGGTCAATTCAGTGAATGGATGTTACCATTTCTAAACCATGGGCTACTGTTTTTCTCTTTGGAAATGCTAGAGGCCTATGAGTATCTTCAGAGAACTGTTGGATTCATGGAAAATTGTTTGAAAATCTGTTAGACTACCATGAAGCTCAAAGAGCCATTATCTTTGGGATTCTGGGCACAAGTGGCAGAAACCAAGGCATATGTTTTCCATCCCTACCCCAATCACACACAAAAAGGGAAGGTCCTTGTGACCTAAAAATACAGTTTGCAAATGTTCAAAGCCTGCTTGTCATTAATTCTCCCCTGAAGATGTCCAGAGCTGGTACTTTTAAATGCAAATGTCTAACGGGTCTCCAGGCTGGGAAGAGTCACATCTCTGCCAGGCTGCAGGCACACTCAGGCTGGCACACTCACCACCAGGCAGCTCTCCCCACAAGCTGACCTGCCTCATGCCACCACACCAGGACTGGGTCCACATACTGGGGGCAGGAGGATGTGCACTTCCTGAGGATCCAAGGGACTTTTCAGAAGTGCACAGGACCCCTCCAAGAGAGGGCCGATGGAGTCCTGTGACCAAGTACATAGGCTTCAGCATAACAGCTGGTCCCATCCTGACCCAGCCACTTGCTTGCCACGGTGCCCTCAGGAAGTCACTACATCCTTTCAGCCTCAGCTTCCTCATCTGATGGGGGGACCAGCAACACCTCCCTTGGAGGGCTGTCAGGGCAGTTAAGTCAGACAACGAATGTGGAGTGCTTAGCACAGTCCCTGGCACACAGTATACACTCAATAAAAGCTGTTATTAGTGAATTACAGGCAGTAAAGTTTAGCTTGACTTGGGGGAGCTGTTTCAAGCAACAAAGTTGCTAAACTGCCAACAGTGTTATCAGAACAAGCCAAGAAGCCATACATACGACTGGGGCTAATGACGTGTTGACCGTGTCAACTGACGGGTTCCCTCTTCCGTCTGCTCAGCGTGTCCCCACCTGTCTCCTGTCCATTTCTCAGGAGGCACACAGACTAGGCAAACAGCAAAACAAACAGGAAACATGCTCATAGAATTGTGTCTAAAGTAGGAGTAAAGTTGTTCTGGATGAAAGTCTGAACCTGTGAGGATGGTGCCCAGACCTTGGATGTGGACTCTGGGTCCACCCGCCTTTTCTACTTCTTTCTCGAGTGCACTGCCATTTGTTAGGCACCTGGTATATGCTGGGCACTCACAAGGACACTTCAAGATGTACAATAACATCCCAGTTCTGCAGATGAGGAGACAAGGCCCAGAGCAGGTAAGCCATTTGCCAGATGTCACACAGCCATTATGTGACAGAGTCAGGAATTGAAACACGGTCTGTGTGCCTCAAAAGCCCACTTCTGCCTCTTGCTGTTGTGCCCCTCATGCTGAAACTTCTAGATAAATGATCCCATAAGGCTGACACAGTGTGTACTCAGAGTAATGAACATGAGCCCTTTTCCAAAACTTCAGCAATTCAGTTTCCACCTCCATTATGTTTGCCATATCCACATATCTCTTCCTCTCACATTATCTTCTTAATTCCTTTCATCAAATCAACTTGATTTTTCTCCTTAACTTTATCTTAAAAGGAAACACTTGGCACTATCGCAGCCCATAATTAATTAAATTTTAAATACACAATGATTGAATTTAAAAGTTCATTGCCATATCACTTAAAATCAGCTTGTGCACTGCATACCACATAACATATCTAATGAAGCCCTGTTATAGACATTACTCTTTTATATATATAAAGAGAGTTATATATATATATATATATATATATATATATATATATATATATATACACATGCCCATAACTTTCCATTATAAATTTTTTTCTTACTTTTTATCATGAAAAATTTCAAAACAAAAGTAGAAAGAATAATATAATGAACACCTGTGTTTTAACGACTGTCACCCAGTTTTAACAACTGTCAGCTCATGATTAGTCCTGCTTCTTCTGTACCCCAACCCACTTCCCAATGTCCACGTTACTTTAAAGCACCATCACCACCAGGTTACCTAAGAGGCGCTGCTGTCCACAAGGCAGGAAGGGTGAGCCCTACCGTCCCCCTGGAGCCTCTGCTGAGGGCAGAATGTAGGGCCAGTGTGCAGGGTGCGAGCCTCCGGTCCCTGGAGTTGGGGAGAGAGAACACGGCGTGTTGCAGCTGAAGGACACCATACACAAGTCAACGCTTGACAATCATTTACAACTTGACACCCCAGTGCTCTTCTTTTCAGCCTGCAGTGTCTTCACACAAGGTGCTGATTTCTCCTAGGACTTGCTTCCTGAGAACGTGTCTGCTGCTGAGGTCGGCCTTGACCTCACTGGGACCAGGCAGGGAGGACTGTCTCTTGCCTTGGTTGAAACCCTCCATCCCTTTGCTTTAGCATACGCAGGTCCCGGTTTTAAGAGGGGGGTGAAAGGGCTTAAATGTCTCCGAAGGCTTTTGAGACATGGGATCTCTCAAGGGAGACAGGGTGATGATTTCAGGGTAAATGAATCAAAAGCATATGTACTGCCTTTGTGTATACAGAGTGACTTAAGAATGAAGGGGGGAAAGTGTTAGGGAAAACGGTTTTGAGTTTTGTTGAACCAACATTGGAAAAATGCAGCAAGACCCTTTCCAAATCAAAAGCAGAACCGTGTCTTTCCACCTCTGTGGGAAACTCTTCTGGTCTGGAAACCAGGTCTCCTGGGGTTGCCAAGAGTCCCCCAGCCTCAGCAGAGCACCCCCTACCCACTTCCTTTTGACCGGAAAGCAGGAGCTCCCTCGGCCATCCTCCCCCACCCAAAAGCCCAGTGAAGGGCTGAATGGATACCATGCCAAGGCTGGCAGTTGTCCTGGGCAGAATCTTCTCTTTCTGCTTGTTTGTGGTGCTCAGCAGAACCATTTCCACCAGCAAGAACGTGGGTGGGCCCTTGGCCAGCCGGGCTCCATTAGGGAGCAAGAAAATAAACAAGATTCAAGGAACCCCCAGGGATTCGTGTTTGTGGCAAGGTTATGTGGAGACACTTCAAGTGCTCAGCCGTGAGGAGCAGGCGTTACCTTCAGGAGGCCACTGTGGCTCCAGCGCTCTGACATTCTCGTGACTCAGTCATCTTTTGTCTCCTCCTGTTGCCACGAACTGCCCTCTCAATAGTCCCTGCTGTCCCACTGTCCCAGGGTTTCCAAGAATCTCTTGACTCCCACCTTTTTTCTTCCTGCCTGCTGGCATCTATCACTCCTCTCTGGTACCCACAGAGGATAGGATCTGATTGGGCCCAGTAGCCATGATACCAAATCCTGAATCTCTATTGGTCAGTATCCTGTAGAAGGCCATCCCACAGGCCACTTGCTAGCCTATGAGATGCTGTCTTTGGCAGAGCTTCAATCCCTGGTCCAATCATGCGGCCAGAGGGCAGGGACATACAACTCAGCTCTAGGCAACCAATGCAAAAGGAGCTGCCTCCAGACACTCTGTTTAGACCAGGGACTTGGGGGCAGGAGAGAGTAGGGAGTCCACCTCAGCCCCCCATGTTGCCCCGGACCTTGAAACTGAGGTTTCATGGTCCTGGGCAGAGCATCAGAGACTAACAACAAAGCCTGTAGCCTGAGGCAGGCAACCGCATGTCTGAGTGTTTGTGTGTGTGTGTGTGTGTGTGTCTCACATGCAAAGAGCAATGCTAAGCTTCGATTAGGTAAACCTGTTTTGTAACTTGGCCTGGCCTTTTAAATCCTCACTCTCATGGAGGCCTCTGCTTTCCAGGAAGTTATTCCCATCAGCAGTTGTTTCGGCAATTGTGGTTGTTATGAAACCCTTTATTTTGAAAACACATTTCAAAACAAGGCGTCTTACGCACTCAACTTTCTCTGGTCCATTCGAAGCAAAATGGTGCAGATGTTTCCCTGTGACCCATACACTTGTGTGTTATCCCCACGGGCCATTCAAGTCCCCAGATCCATCTTGTAGTCACCACGGAAAAATGCAGAGGCACACACTGTGGGGGGGACGCATGACAACTCATCCCAAACACTCCACTTCAGTCTCCTCCCTGCCCCACAAGTGGCTGAGCCATGACACAATGGCCTGCTCTTCAGAGAGTAATTCATTATGTAATTAAATTTTTTTCATCAAAGTCAATTTCTAAAGCAACTGCTGAGATAATACCAATTAGGAAACACTAACAGAGGAAGAGCTGGCCCTGACGTCAGGGCTCATGCCCGTAAGAGTTTACAGGACTTGTCAGATGCTTGTGCCAGGGACCCTGACAGAATGCTGGGTAAGAAACAAACAGCACATGCTCTTCAGGCTGGAATGGACCTTTCTGGTGTAGGCTTGTTCCCACGGGCCAGACTTACAAAGCCCTGGGTGGAGCCATGGAAAGAAATGGACTCTGAGATGAGACCAACGTGAATTCTAATCCCTGCCCCAACAGTTATCAGGACTCTGGCAAGTCACTTCACCTCTCTGAACCTCAGTTTCTTCTTCAGAGGGATGTTTTTATACTACCTACCTCACAGGGCTCTGTGAGGGTTAGAGAGAAGATGTGTAAACACTGGAAACCAGCGCTGGCACAGAGTACGTGCTCCATATGGAAGGCTAGTGGTATCGCCATCTGCCTTCCCACTCTAGTGTGAGTCTTGAGTCTACTGGCCCTTCAGCGGCCTGGTCTGCCCAGGGGTCCCAGGAGATGTGAAGGCTGAGATGTAGAACACTCCTCTCCTCAGACCACTCAGCAATCACCAGCTGCAGAGGGCTTCTCCCACCCCTCCTTGGTGCCATTCGTGACGGGTTTGGTTCAGAAAACCCTTCACAAGCCCCCGTTCTTAAGGTGCTCACTCTGAAGGGAGACAATAGACAGGTAAACCCAGCACCTCCTAAGCAGGACAATGAGAGACGTGTGTCCAGATGCTTTGGGGAGCACAGAGGAGAGACCAGGGACAGCTTCCTGGAGGAGGAGACAGAGAAGTGAGGGGGCAGTTTCTGGGCGGATGGGATGGGATGAGCAAAGGCTCAGAGGTGATGAGACAGGAGCTGTGGGCAGGACCAAGTCTCCAGGGCAGCATTAAGGAGCTCATGCTTCTGGAGTGGATTTAGTTTAGGAAGATGACTCCAGCCAGGGTGAGGAAGAGGGACCACACAGGTGAGAGCCAGGACTCTGATGACCAGGGGGAGGTGGAGGCAGCCGTTCAACGGAGGGGGGCAGCCTGGCGGCCTGCTGACGGCTGGGCCAGGCTTTTCTTCACTCTGGAACCAGAGGGGAACACCAATATGACAAATGGAAAAAGTCTCACGTCCAGGAATCAAGTTACCTAAGAGGCGAGTCGGATAAGCCACAGCCCTGGCCTCCTTCCTGAGGCAGCTTCCCTCTGAGGCCCCGTGAGCCCAGCCCTGGGATGACCCAACTACACAGGCCCTGGCTACAGGCCATCACACTGGGCAGCAGCTGCAGACGGGCCTCAGGAGACAGCAAAGTGTGGGCCACATCTGACCCAGCACAGCGCCTCTGCCAGCTGGGCCTTCCACCCTGTCGGGACCAGACCAGAGCTTCTCCCATCTCAGAAGTGACCCAGGACCTTCCTCGCTGCTCTCCTCCCACCTGCCACTACCGTGGGCTGAACGAGCCGCAAGCCTCTCCCCGGGTGTCAGCCCCACACCTGCCTGATGACAGAACTGCCGTCCACAGCCATCTGGGCCATAAACTCTCCAGCTGTGGACTTGGGGCTGGAGAGCAGTTCCCTGGTGTCAGTCTTCGTGACTGGCCAGCTAATGACTTCAGCCCCTCTGAGGTTCCCGCGGGTGCCCCTAAATATACCCAGATCTTGGATGGTTGCCATGATGACACGGGAGTGCTCCAGGCCTGGCCTGGGGTGAGAGGCCTTGTGGGGAGTGTCGGGTTACGGAGCCCAGTTGGAGATGGTGCCGGTAGAGGCAGCTCTGTCACTGGGCCGATGAGTCCTTGACACTCTTCATCCCTGCTCTCGTCTGTGGCACCACGAGAAGAGCTATGCTGAGGCCTCTGGGGGAAGCGAAGCCGTCGGCCTCAACTTGTGATTCAAAAGAAAAAGTGCGCCCAACTGTGCCCTCACCCGGACCCCTTTAGAACCAGAAATGTATAATTTGTACATTGTCGACTTAGGAGAATATATAAAGAAGCTATACTTTATTTGGGCAATTTACACACTCACACATATGCACATTCACGCCCAAAGCCTGTCTCTCCCTACCCCTCACTCGTGGCCCACTCCTTGGCTTCTGCCCTTCCCCCATCATGGACAACACTTCCTCCACCCCTTTCCTTTATATGAGCATTGGACAAACCACCTCAGGCTGTCCCTCCTACCTGAGGCATCCTTAACCCTTTAGTCCACACTGCCCTGTCCCTTCCCTAAGCTGCCAACCAAACCAATTGCTAATAATTGGGTGCCAGCTGTTGGTCTCCTAATGTGTCCCGCTTGAGAGCTGGTCTCCCTGTTCACTCTAAACTCATTGCAGTTCCTCCTTTCCCTCAGAACCCAGCATAGGAACAGACACAGAGGAGGCGCTCCATGTAAATTTTCCTGACATGCAACCGTCAACCCCAAGACTCTCCAGCCACCAGGTAACAATTTGGAAAAGCTCTGAGAACAGCCTAGACAGAGGCACTCCAGCATCTTCCTGGAAGATGCAACAGCTCTTGGGGCACCAGAGCCAGGGGGCAAGAAAGGGCTCTAAGTGCCTCGGAAGGGCAGCCCGTGTGTGGCCCCAGTGTCCTAGCAGAGCTGTGGAGCTGCAGCTAGACTTGCCCAGAGCCGCATTCCAAACCACTCACCCCTGAGTCAGGCCCCCAAGCCCAGACGGACTTTGGGGTTGTGTGTCAAGGAGCTGACAATGGCAGCCCGCAACCCCAGTCAAGCTCATGTTCATGAGATGAGCCATTGAAGTAAGGGGATTCATGGGAGCAGGATGGGTGTCCCTGGGAAAGGGGGGCCTAACACCCTTGAAGAAGGCAGTGGCCCTGCCAAGAAAACAGCGCCAACCGCCCACTGGTACCCAAGCTAGAGGCCAGGCCTCCATCACCCTTGACGTCTTATCGTGCTGCACGTGCTCCATCAGTCAACCAGTATAACCTATCCATGACACCCTGCTCTGTCCCCTCAACCACACCTCTGTGGCCACAGTCCTCTTCTCAGTCACCTGGGTGACCACCACAGCTGCCTCACGGCTGCTGGCCCCCAGCATCACCCCATTCACTCCATACTGCGATCTCTCAAAAACTTAAAGCTGCCAGTACTGCTGCCAATAAATGGGGTCTAAACTCCCTTGGCTTGTACCCCGCATGCCTAAGAGCCTGCTCTCTGTCCTGCCCCCTCTGCCTCTCTCCCCTACAACTCTAGGCGCCCACCACATTGAGCCGCCCACAGGGCTTTGATTGGGCCATGCTTCCTCCATTTTGCTTCAGGGCCTTTGCAAAGGACGCACAGACATTCAGATATGCACAACTTCACCTGACTATGACTGTCTCTGCGTCTTCCTCTCAAATGTCCTTCCCTGAATCCCCAGGTTGCACTAGGTGCCTCCCTTCTATGCTTTAAGGGTCCCCCATTCTTCCAAAACCTGCCCTCAAGAGTTGAGCTTATAGGAGCAGACCCCTCCCTGGAACACATGACTAGTAGGCTGTGATGGTCTCCACCAGATAAGGACACAATTGAGCCTTTCGTCAAAGGCACGGCATCTGTGTGGCATGTCCAGTCTTCACTGGGCTCAGAGAACCAAAGATGCTGGGCTGGGCTGTGCAGGCAAGGTTGTAGGCATCCCCCACTCTCTGGAGTCAGGCACCATAGCCAAAGCTTTTCCCCACTACTTAGGCCATCCCCTCCTGCCGAGAGGGCTCTGGCCAGGTTCCTGTAGTGGTTCCAGCTAGTCGCCACAAGAATATATCAGAGCCTGCAAGGTAGTGCCCACCAGGAAGTGTAGCAGACTCGCAGCCACCAATAGGAAAGTCTGGAGAATATATTGGAAAGAAGACATTCCAGGGCTAGAAATCCCATGTGCCATTAACCCTCTGTGGGAAGAAGAAAGGGCTGCAGGTATTGCCAACACCCAGCAGTCTCATCAGGCTTTCCATTAATAGAGCAGGGCTCCCTAGGAACACATCTGCTGCTCGGCTGATCTAGAGGGACTATTCCACCAAACCCACTACCCAGCTCACCAAAAAGGAAGCAGCCCCAGGTCCGGGGACTTTACAGCATGCATGGTCCTGGGAGAGGCTCTTCCTCCTGACCCTTGGTTACAGCCCAGCTCTCTCTTGGCAGTGGGGAGTCAGCCATATTGTTTTGCCTGCTGGGTTTTTTTCTGTGGAGGGAACCCCCTCACACAGAAAAGGTTTCCTAAGTCTTCCAATGACCAGGATGGAGAGAGGCCAGTTAGTCCCTGTGACGGTTAGTTTTATGTGTCAACCTGGCTGGGCTATAGTACTCAGATGTTTGGTCAAACATGTCTGAATGTTACTGTGAAGACGTTTTTTAGGTGAGGTTAACATTTGCATCAGTAGACTTTGAGTGAAGCAAGTTATCTTCCAGAATGTGGGTGAGTCTTATCCAATCAGGTGACGGCCTTAATAAAAAGACTAACCTCCCGTGAGGAAAAGGAAATTCTGCGAGCAGAATGCTTTCAGAAGCAAATTGAAACCTCTTCCCCTGGTCTCTACTCTGCCAACCTATCCTGCAAATTTTGGACTTGCCAGCCTCCAAAATTACATGCCAATTCCTTAAAAAAAAACAAAAAACTCTATCGTCTATCTCTCTATCTATCTGTCTATCTACATATATCCACCTCCTGTTGGTTTCTCTGGAGAACCCTGACTAATACAGTCCATCAGGGGTGATGGAGGTCTGGTCTCCAGCTTGGGTACCATGCAGGGATAGTCCTGCTTTCAGGGAAGGGCCACTACCTTCTGGATTCTACCTTGGGCATCATTTTCTAAAACACATGTGCACATGTGCGCACATGCACATGACACCCCCCCAATCCTACCAGGGTAAACTTTAAGCCCTAATTCACTCCAAGACACCTGTGATAAGTCCAGACAATATATACAATTGGAAATGGGTGCCCCAAGCTAGCTCTCCCTCAGGGTAATTTACAGGCGGCAGCCTCCTTGAGGGCAGGCAGGTGGTTGATTAAGCTCCCTGCCACTTACTGAGTGTATATTCTTAGACATGTGATTTGACCTCTCTGGACTCAGTTTCTTCTTCTGGAAAATCTGAATAATTATAATATGCATCTCATAGGATTATAGGAAGAATTCAAAAAGATAGAGTGCCTGGCACAGAGCCTGATTACTCCCAATAGGATATTCCCAATACACTTGACCCTTGAACAACATGGGGGTGAGAGGCACCGACCCTCCATGCAGTCAAAAATGCAGGCATGATAAAAAAAAAAAAAAAAAAGACAACCTACGTAATGGGAGAAATTATTTGCAAACGACATGACCAACAAGAGATTAATTTTCCAAATGTATAAACAGCTTATACAGCTCCATATAAAAAAACAACAATAACCACAACTCAATCAAAAAAGTGGGCAGAGGGCTTCCCTGATGGTGCAGTGGTTGAGAGTCCGCCTGCTGATAAAAGGGACACGGGTTCGTGCCCCAGTCCGGGAAGATACCACATGCCGTGGAGCGGCTGGGCCCGTGAGCCATGGCTGCTGAGCCTGCGCGTCCGGAGCCTGTGCTCCGCAACAGGAGGGGCCACAACAGTGAGAGGCCCGCGTACCGCAAAAAAAAAAAAAAAAAAGTGGGCAGAGACCTAAATAGACATTTCTCCAAAGAAGACAGATGGCCAACAGGCACATGAAAAGATGCTGAACATCACTAATTATTAGAGAAATGCAAATCAAAACGACAATGAAGAATCACCTCACACCAATCAGAATGGCCATCATCAAAAAGTCTACAAAGAATAAGTGCTGGAGAGGGTATGGAGAAAAGGGAACCCTCCTACACTGTTGGTGGGAATGTAAATTGATACAGCCACTATGGAAAACAGTATGGAGGTTCCTTAAAAAACTAAAAATAGAACTACCATACGACCCAGCAATCCCACTACTGGGCATATATCTGGAAAAGATGAAAACTCTAATTCAAAAAGATACATGCACCCTAATGTTCACAGCAGCACTATTTGCAATTGCCAAGACATGGAAACAACCTAAGTGTCCATCAACAGATGACTGGATAAAGAAGATGTATTTTATACACACACACACACACGCACACAATGGAACGTTAGTCATAAAAAAAGAACGAAATAATGCCATTTGCAGCAACATGGATGGACCCAGAGATTATCATGCTGAATGACATAAGTCAGACAAAGACAAAATCATATGATATCACTTATATGTGGAATCTAAAAACCAATGATACAAATGAACTTATTTATACAACAGAAATAGACTCACAGACATAGAAAACAAACTTATGGTTACCAAAGGGGAAAGTGGAGGGAGGGATAAATTGGGAACTGAGGATTAACAGATACACACTACTATATAGAAAATATATAAACAACAAGGACCTACTGTATAACACAGAGAATTATATTCAATATCTTGTAATAGTCTATAATGGAAAAGGATCTGAAAAAGAATAGACACATATAACTGAATCACTTCGCTATAAGCCTGAAACACTGCAAATCAACTCTACTTCAATTTTTTTTTAAATGTGGGTATAATTTATAGTCAACCCTCCCAATCTGTGGTTCCTCTGTATCTGCGGTTCTGCATCCACAGATTCAACCAACCAAGAGTCAGTGTACTACTGTAGTATTTAGTACTGAAAGCAGTCTGCATATAAGTGGACCCATGCAGTTCAAGCCCATGTTGTTCAAGGATCAACTGTAATTTAATATTACTCTCACTTAGAGTATGAACACATGTTCCATTTATACACACAAAAATTATGAAGCAGTAAGTGTGGTTCTCTTCATGGAGGCCTCAGGAGAAGACGCCGCCCTTGCTTTTACGTCAACTCCTTATACCCACACAGACTGCCAACAATTCTCTCTCTTGATTCTCACCGCATCGTGGAGTACTGGGTAGCTAACCCCATATGCCAGGTGGGAAAAGTGAAGCAAAGGGACAGCACGCGGTACACTTAATTTGGTGATGGAGCTGGGCCTAGAATCCGCAGCTTGTGGCCCCAGCTCCTGAGTGCCTGCTCTACTCTGCAGGGCTCTGCTGGTTCCTGCTGGTCCTGTCGAGCAGAGCTGGTGAGGCGGTGACTGGCAGGACCTCCCTCCATCAGGAAATCCTTCCTCGCATCTCACCTGAGACACTCTTATTCTCTTCCAACCTGCCCCTTTGGGTTTCACAGCAGTCACCACCTGTGGCCAAAGCCATGTCTGATCTGATGCCCTGTGTTCTCTGTCAAATACACAGAACCCCAGTTTCTTTCCTTCCTTCTCTCTCTTAAGGTTTTTTCCCCAAAATTCAGCCTTACAATCTGCCCTAGACAGAATCTACCTGGAATACAACAAAGACACGAAAAGGAGCTTTAACTTGGAGCTTTCCCTTGGCAGCAATGTCTAAAGACCCTGAAACACCAGACAAAAGAGGTTGATGTGCTGTTGCGGACCTTGTTTGAACACAGAACTGGATCAACCGGAAAGGCAGGGTGTATCCAGCAAGACACTGGCACTTGTGACCAGAGACCCGCCTTGCAGTCTTCTCCCTGCACTAGCCATGTGTCTGTGGGCAACCCATTTTGTCTATGTATGCCTCAGTCTCTCCACCTATGAAATAAATGAGTGAGTTGGATAATTTCTAAAGTCCTAAATATCTAGGATTCACTGACATACAGGTGCATCCTCATAGATAAGTGTCCGCTTACATCCAGAAAAAAATGTCATAAGTGCTACTCTTGCCCCAAGCCTCTGGCAGACATCGTTGATTGACAACAGCCTTCTTTCCTCCTGAGCCAGACCCAGCCACAGAAGCCTCCTCAACATGACACTCCAGTAACTAGTACCAACCACTCCAAGTTAATACACGAGATGAAATTTATTTGCATTAGAAACATTCAAGGCCCTGAAAGTTTGTCCCACTCCGAACCCCCAACACTGCCCACCCAGAGCGTGGGGACTGCTGGGACTCTGCACTGTCTCTGGGCTTGGATTTCAGGAGAACTCACCAGCCTCCCACAGATGGGTGGGCCATGAGGAGAGCTGGACTGTCCTCGGCACCCTGGAACTCCCCGGGGTCAGGTGCCTGCCTTCCAGGGACCACAGGAGTCCTGGAAAACATCTCGGAAGCACTAACTTCTATCCTAAGGAGTATTCCAGAGAAGCAGAGGGAAAAAAGCAGAGGCCTGGGGATATTGGAAGACCCAAGCCAGGGATGCCCAACACACACACACACACACACACACACACACACACACACACACACACACACACACACACACACACACACACACACACACACACACACACACACACACACACACACACACACACACACACACACACACACACACACACACACACTCCCTGCGTGCACACTCTCACACGGGCGCCCTGAGAAGGGCTCCTGGGTGGAAACGACCTGCAACAGTGCCATCTAGTGGGAGCCAGGGCCGTCCTGCCCTCAGAGGTTTCCCAGCTGATCCCCAGAGAGATGGTCTTGAGGTCAGAGCCCTGAAGGTCACGGCTGTGTTTCATGGGGAAGGATACAAAATAAGAGGTAACATGAGAATCTGTCTACCTCGAGATTTCTCATCACCCCTCACCACCTCCGCACGGTGCTAACTGACCCTCGCCCCTGCACACCCAAATGCCCGCAGCCCTGTCTACTCCTGCCCCCTGGGCCCTGCTGCAGGCCCTTCGACCCCAGCACACTGTCTCCAACCCAGACACACATTTCCGACAAATGTGGGCAAGGCTCTGAGCCAGATTCTGGCTCAGTGACTCCCCAGTTTTGCAGTCTCCTTCATCTGAACCTCAGTTGACTCCTCTGTGTCATGGAAGAACAATCATGCCTTCCTGACCGGACTGCTGTCGCCACGCTGCCCAGCGGCACCCAGCGAGGTCGTGGCCCTGGGTGGTCGGCAAGGCCATCTGCTAGAGGCCAGGGCAGGACTCACTCCTAGAGGGGCTGGGAACACCTGGACTGTCTCTCTCCCCCGCCTCCGCCCACCGGGGATCCTGCCCTGCCCCTCTTCCGCGAGGAGTAGGACACCACATTTTAAATAAGTAAATCTGGCACAGACTCCTGGACCACTCTTTCTTTTTAGAATCTGTAGGAAGAGTGGTTGTAGCTTAACAATCTCTGGTTTGGATGTTCCAGCCAGTGTAACCCAACAGAAGTATTGTCATTGATCATGTCAGGAGACTCTGAGATGGGCAGGAGGGTTACTAATCCCCTCTCAGCAAGGAGGGGCTCTCCCAGGGGCTGGAATGGAGGGCTTTCGTAAGGAAGCCAAGGGACAAGGAGGCCCTGGAAGCCAGTACGCTGCTGAGGCTGAGCAGGAGAAGTGGAAGGACACGGCTGCGGCCCCAGCCAGGGGAGGATGGCACCAGGGCCCAGAGGGAGCACCCAGACACTCAGCCTGCTGCAGAAGGCAGGAAGGCCTGGCCACCCTTCATGCCTGTGGGAGGGAGGAAGCCCCACATGGTGTCTGGAAGAGCTGCACGACCCGGGGCACGGCCTTTCCCTTCTCCGGGTCTCCCCGCCTGCAGTGCACTGGGCTGAGGAGGGCTTGGAGGTCGGGTCTGATGGCATCCTGGACCCACCACCTCATTCAGTGACCCCGCTCTCGAATGGCTACCTCTCTCTCCCCGGCCTCCAGACCTGCAGCTGCTCTGTCAGCCGAGCCTTTCCCCTAGCCATCAAGCTTCATTCGAATCCCCCACTCTCCTGTTCCTTGCACTTTGCTAAAATGTAAGGGCCCCTTCTGAGCGTCTCCTCAGGGATGTGCAGCCCAGACAGCAGGGGTGGTTCCCTTGGGGCCTCCTCCCTGACCCACCCAGCCTCCTGCTTCTATAGCTCCCATGCACTTGTCTCCCCGCATTCCCACCTTCCTTGGGCCCAGACTGCAGCCATGGGAAGGCCAAGACCAAACCAGGGGTCCAGGTGAGAGGTCACCAGAACAGCACTGGCCAGGCTGAGGAAGGGCACAAGGCTCCACTGAAGAAAAGAGTCACACGAGCATCCCTCAGGGTGGAGAGAAGGCAAGAGTGGGTGGTGGCAAGGCCTGTAAGGTGCTGGCCACTTTGCCTACCCACTGTCTCTTTTAAATGGCACAAGGGGCTGTGAATCAGGTTCTGAGATGCCTACCTAAGATTAGGGGACTCACCTCGCCTGAGGCCACCAAGGTAGAGGAACCTGGCCTGGGACCCAGGTGGGTGTGGCCCTGTGCCACTTCACATATTGCCAGTTCTGTGGGCGTGGTCATGGGGAGTGGTATGAGTTGGAGGCCACGGTCACAGTAGTGAGGTGCCCAGAAGCAGAGGAGAACAATCACTGACCAACTCTGGCCTATGGGGTGGGGCACATGGATTGGAGATCTTCCCTGGCCCCAGAGATAAACAGAGCGAAGTGGACCACGGTACCTTCATTGATCTATGAAGCTGGGTGGGGTGGAGGGGGCAGGAGTGAGGGCAGAATGACCCCCAATCTCCCCCTCCCCAGGCCCACACTGGACCACCTCTGGTTCCAAGAGAATATCAGAACCCCCAGCATCACCCAGCCCACTGGGAAACTGCACAGTGGGAGGAGGAAGTCCGTATTGTAGGAAACGGCACAGAGAGGAAGGATTTTTGTTTTGTGTTTTGGAAGGATTCAGGGATATCTCATGGCATCTGAAAGTAGAAAGTGTAGGCAGCCCTCACGGGAACTAAAGTTATAGCTGCCACATCCCTGGGGCCGTGAGCATCTGTCTGTCTGTCTTTTTCTGCTCACTCACCTGCTTGTACATGGCCCCATCATGGCCCCCCAGAATCTAGCCTGGGCTCTTGAGTCCACTGTCCTACCAGTTTAAGCTCCTCCACACCTTTCTCTGCTTCTTAGTTCAAACCTCAGGAGACTATCTGATTAGTTTAATCTAGTCTATGATTTGGGCCCTCTGGAGTCAGGTGACCTTCCTTACCCAATCAACTATGAGCTGGTCCCAGGGGCTTGCGATAGGGAGGGTGTTTAGGGTTCGGTCACATGGCACAAAGAAAGCAACCGGAGTATGTGATGTGAGAATGGATGGGGGCAGGAGGAATATGATATATATGTATGTATGTATGTGTAGGTGTGTGTGTATATATATATATATACACATATATATATATATAAAAAACATATATATAATATACAGATGTAAAGATGTTTCATGCAGCATTGTTTATAATAACCAAAAATCAAGCTTCTCACTCACTGGTTCACCCAAATTTATTAATTCACTGTGCATTTCCTGAGCGTGTGCTGCTTTCCAGACTCTGAATGGAACACTGGACACTGAGACAAGGAAATGTGGCCTCTGCTCAGAAAAAAGCACAATCTCTATACAGGCAGAGGACGAAGACACAGGCAGCTTCTCAAAGGAAGGTGCCGAGCAAAGCCTACCTCCAGAAAAGAAGAAACATAATGACAGCCAACAAATCAAATAAACTAAGCTCCAATGAGGAACCTGCAAAACAACCAAGATGGCATGAAGTCATCTTGCCAAGGGCAATAGTCAGGCCCTTCCTGGACTGGAGGCAGATGACAACAGAATCAGAGCCCTACGGGTCAGTGGCCAAGAGCGTCGGAATCTGGCAGAAGAGATGGTTCCTCTCCAGACTTGGCAGGTCCAGTCTCCCGGGTTGAACTTGCCTTTTGGCCCAAGAGTCAGCAGCCTCAGCTGACAGATACGGTGTCCTTGCCCCTACCTGAGCTTAATTCAAACCATTCTGTGCGCCCCTAATTCGGAGCTTTTATTGGGTTTTAGGTTACTCTATATATGGCACAATAGAAATATTTTTTTAATCTTAAATTAGAAACATACCACAGGAGGATTTTTTTGAAGCTTTTTAACAACATTGCAGAGTGAAATGTCTTCAACTCTGCAACAGAAATCTAACCAAGGTAACCTTCCACCACAGAGACTTTGACATCAAGAGTAGCATGTGTCCTCTGGAATGTGCTTTCCTCCCTCTTTTCCAAAGCACTCAACAATGCTCCTCTAATTAGTCTGGGGCGTATGAGTGTTGAAAGTAAAGATACTCTGGGGGCATTCCCAGAAGGACCAGCTGCAGAGATGGGCTGCAGAGATGGAACGAAATCACTACTACGGCTGGCTGTTTAAATGGGTACGTCCTTCACCACCATCTCTTACTATACAGAGAGGCCTAGAGACAAGGCTGTGCTCCAGGTGGATCAGGCCAAGACTCCTAGCTTGCCTGGTGTATTTAGACACTTGAGGCAAGTTGTAAAGGGGACCATTATACCTCCTCATGAGAGGAGGGGGTGTTAGAGACCAAGGCACAGATGGTCTGAGCTCCAGGTGGCCTAAAAGTCCTCAAGCTAGAAAGCGCTTCTGGCAGCCGTGCTGAGAACAGCTCCTCCCCTGAGTACTCCTCCAGTGA
Organism: Delphinus delphis; assembly: GCF_949987515.2. Lineage (NCBI taxonomy): Eukaryota > Metazoa > Chordata > Mammalia > Artiodactyla > Delphinidae > Delphinus > Delphinus delphis. The sequence continues at coordinate 116,149,698 of NC_082686.1, read as the reverse complement.
GCACATTTCTCACTCTGAGCTCACATCAGGAGCTCCTTTGCACTCTTGCTGCACCCCTGATGGACACTGTAAGAATGTCCAGTTGAATGACCAAAGACTCAGGCTATGGCTTGGCACATGGCAGACCCCGATCCTTTGACACTTTGGGCCCTACTTAGAATTTTGGAATAAATCTAGTTGTTTTTTTGGAAAGAAATCAAGGCAATGAATAAAAGGCAGCGATAAATGCCAGAGAAAAAATAGGGCAATCATGAGAATATGCATATATTTGTCCTCTATGGGATAATCTAATTTCCTTGAGTTGTGCTAGAAAACCCTAAAATCTAAAAACCAGAGCATCACTTTCCAAGGCTGCTCTACGTCCCTGTGATCTGACCGCCATCTCGAGGCCAGAGCAGCTGGCCAGTTTGATGTCACCGTCACCACAACAGGGGCAATGTAAGCACAGGACCAGGAGGACACATCACCCCTTCGGAGAACTGGGGAAGGGTGTGTTCATTCCTCAGTGCACTGGGTAGGGATGGGATTGTGTTTGTTATCTATCCTCAGAAGCCAGCTAGGTTGAGTGACAAACGCCAAGGAGAATAAAAACAACTGGCTTCTCCAGGCTTTGAGACCTGAGGCTGCGTGGGGCACCTCGCCCCCATTTGAAGACAACCCCAGCTCTCAGCCCTGCCTGTGGTCCCTCTGCGGCTGAGGCTTCCTACACGCCTGCACCCAGTGCCGGGTCTGGTCCCTGCTCAGCACGGTGAGCTGGGGAGGAAGTGACCTTGGTGCTGCATTCCTGCCGAGAGGAAGAGGCTGAGCTTCATGTGGAATGGTGAGGGGCTGCACGGGCCATGGGCGTGGATGGTGTGTCCCTTGGGCACACATTACAGGAGGAACTCTGAGTGAAAAGGTGTTGCTGGAATGGAAAAGGCATAAAGGCTTTCCAGAGAGACAGGCCTGCAGTTGGGCCTTGAAGGACGTGCAGAAAAGCGGCAGGCATTTAAGGCAGGTGGTACAACCAGCGCTAAGACGTAGAGGTGGGAACAAACACAGTGTGTTCAGAAATGGCCAAAACAGGACAAAGGACTTGCCTTGTGGAGCAGCAGGAATAAGTAAAGTTGCATCCTCCCAAGTTTATTCCCTGGCGTGTCCTCCTCTCTACAAGTCCTCTGAGGTGGCTCTTCAGATCTAAAATGCCACCTGACCAAGGGAAAGCAGGCAGGGCTGCCCGGGGGAGTGCCGAGCCTCCCCAGGCTGAAGGTCTGCCCAACGTCCGAACGCTTGGGAGAGTGCATTGGTCCTGTTGCCCCCTCCCCCATATCTGCCCCCCCCAATCTCAAGCGGCAGCTTCTACCATTGATAACTCCCCAAGATCAGGCTCTGTCTGCCCTGCCTTGGGTGCGGGGGTCAGAGTGAGCTCTGGGCCTTGGGCACAGCCCCCAGATGCTGCGCAAGTTGAAATCCAGACTGGGGCCCAGCCCCTGCCTGCCCTCGGCCTTGGGACTATCACTCCATAGGACAGGAAACTCAAGGAGCCTCACTGCATTAGAGGATGGGGGCAGGGAGCTTTGGACCCCCAGCCTGGCTTTCAGCTGACCTCTGGAAGTGGAAAAGATCACAGGCTTTTCTTATCTGAAGGGCCCACTGCGGGGCCGTCAGCCATCCAGCTTCTCGGCTCTGCCAGGCCTCCAGGCTTTCTCGGCAGCGTTGGTCTCCCTTCACCAGCCTCCACTGGCACGTCTGTTAACTCAGCTCGTGTTCTTCTGCTCACTTTCTCCGACCTCCTCCCCTTTCAGTAGGAAGAGGCGCTTGGGGAGTCCCCCTGGATGCTGCCGCACACGCTACCTTCCCAAGTGGAGCCTGCTCAGGCCAGCAACTCCGCCTGCCCCAGATCCCACGGCATGGACTGAAGCAGAAGAGGGCTGGCGCCCAGTCTCACTCCGCTCGACAGGGAGCTGAGAAGTGCCGTGAGCTAGACTAGACCAGGTCAGCTCCTCCCCCAACACGGCCTATCCTGGAGAGCTGCTGCCCCTTCGTGCGTATAACCGAGGGTGAACAGATTTCCTACTTCCCGGGACCAGCTGGTTGACACCTGTCATCCCCACTTAATTCGCTCTCAAAAGTCTCCCGGTTGAGATGATAAATGATATGGCCACCCTGTTTCACCACGTCCGAGGCTAGTGAGTGGTCAAGACAGGACTGGAACTCAGACCTGACTCCAGCTACCACGCTTTCATCCCCACAGGCATTAGGACTAACAAAGGCTTGAGAGGTGCTGCTGTCATAAGGAGCACCCACAGGCAGCAGAAACCAGTAGAGGGACGATCCCGGAAGATCTCCTGGAGGAGGTAACGGGGCCACAGGCTGTGACGCGTGAGCAGAAAAGAGATGAGTGTGTGCAAAGGTGACAGCCAGCTTGACGCTGAGGGCTGGGAGACATGACTCCGCCCACGATCCCTGTTAAACACGAAGATGGCTGTGAAGAAAGCAAGGATTTTCAAGTGAGGGTCTGTTGTCTAAAATATTGCACTTGGCTTGAACGAAGAGGTTTGATCTCCAGATGGAATCTGGCTATCTGGGACAGCAATCAAAGCCAGGCGTCCAATGTCAGACCAGACAAGTGCTTAAAAAAATCCCTGGGTGGGTGGAGGACGACTCGTTCTTCCTCTGAAGCATCAAGGCCATGTGCTGGGCCAGGTCATGGGCAGGCCAGGGCAGGATGTGCAGCCTGGAGACGTGAGGAGTTCTCCTGTACCGTCTCTGGGTGACAGTTACCAGCGGCACCAGCAGTTTGGGCATTAACCCCCGGAGCCCTGCCGACTTGGACCGAGGTGTAAACCAGGAAGGTTCCTTGCAGACAGAGGCACCACGCGGGCTGGACCCAGCGCAGGCCACCGGCCTTGGCCTGTGATGGACAGTCACAGAGCTAGGAAGGCCCACATGTTCAGACATCTTCCCTTTCTGGCCCTGACTCCTTCTCATCTTAAAGTTTAGCTCCTCTGAAAGGTCTTGCCAAATTCCACCCCTAAGTGGGAACAGGATCCCCTCAGTTTAATTAGGATCCCCTGTTATACCATATCATAGACTCTAAAATATTATTTCTGTCAAGGAATTTATCACAATTCGTAAATAGAAATGTGTCTGCTTATTATCTGATCACCCCACTACACTGAAAGTTCCACGGGGGTAAGACTGGCTGTTTTATCCACCATTACCTCCCCAATGTCTAGCACACAAAATAAATGTTTGTAGAGGGGCTTGACGCATGAACACACGACTGAAATTCCATCATTAGAACATCATTCAGGTCCTTTCACTTATTCAGTCAACCAACTTTTACTGAGCATCTACTGTGTGTCAGACCCAAAGTTGGGAAAAGTGGGGTTTAAAAAAAAAATCTTTTAAAATACAAATACCCATGGGAGAGTTAAACTCTAGGGTATTACCAGTTATTCACATACTGGTGGGAATTTGATTGGCCAGTTCGTTTCCAGGGTGACAGTTGTTCAGAGAAGGTCTTGGAGGCGGACCCTAGCAGCAGGAAGAAAGAAGACTGTGGATCTGGGGAGACAGAGAAAAGCCTGACTGAGGCTCCAGGTGAAGGTGAGAGCTTAGGTGCCTGTGGAATGGGTGAGTGCCAGAGGCTGGGCGTGGATGCGCAAACGGAGACCATGCACAGAAGATCCACTTTGCCTTTACATAATAGACCCTGTATTATATGTTTTATACATGTCAGTCCAATTAACCCTCATAGCAACACCAAGAGGTAAGCAGTGTTATCCCATTTTAAAGAAGATACAGCTGGGGCCAGAGGGGCCAAGTAACCTGCCAAAGGACACACAGGGTATTGAGAGACAGAAACCTGGATTCAAATGCAGGCCTGCTGACTCCCAACTCTTTGTCAGCCCAGGGCTGCTTCTACGGCAGGCCCCGTCCAGACCCTGTCCGTGTGGGCATTTTTGTGTCAGTAATTACAGGCTGCAGTACAGCTCTGACGCTGGCCAAAGGAAAGCACGCTTGGCTTTCACCACAGAGAGCGGGAGGGAGCCCTAATCTCCCACGCTAATCTTTCCCGTCAAGGCCCCAGGCCTTGCTTCACAACCCAAGGACCTTGAGAATAAAGAGGCAGGGCTGAAGATAGTAGAGAGTTCACACACTTTTCACCAACGGTTCTCCCCAGCTTGGGACGGGGGCCAGCGCTGATCGTCAGCCATATCAAAACCAAAGGACTGGGGGCAGGGGGAGACCCCAAAGTAGAGGGCAGGGCATGGGGGCGCCCCTGGTCAGAGAGGGAAGGTAGCCTAGAGGAACTACGTGCAGCAAATAAGAGCCCCTGCCCCTCCACGCCTCCCCGGAACACCTGCCTCTCCCCAGCACCCTCACCAGCCATGCGGAGGGGGCTCCAGTGGGCAGGGCAACAGCTGCACAGGGTAACTCTCTACCACTCCACCCCTGTCTCCAGACAGGAGTGGCGCACAGGGAGTGGGGAGAAAGGCCAGGCCTGGGTTCCCAGATGGGGGCTGTCTGGAAGCAGGGGCAGCAGGAGGGATGCTCGGGGAAGAAGATGGAGCTCAGTGAAGTCAACCCAGGGACTGGGCCATGTGACCTCACAGTGTACTGCCAGGGAAATCGAGGCCAGAGAGGGGAGGGCTTTGCTCCGGGCCACAGGGTGAGGGAGGGCTGCTCTGGAGCTGGGTTTCCAGGCCTGGATTCTTCCACACAGCTCTGAAAACCATATGTCTCTGTGGCTGATGATACACCAAGCCCCCTATTGGATAGAATTAACTGAGCAGAACTGGGCTGAAGTGGGTATTCAGGGACCTGGGGAACTTGAGAACCCCCAGGTGTGCTTCTCCCTCACCCTGGTGAGCCTGTATTTGATCTCCTCGCACCCCTCATGGATGTGGTCATGGACCAGAAGCTGAGCTCCCTGAGCCCCTCTGGAGGGGCCACCCCCTGTTTCTCAGGTAATGACAGAGAACAAGTCGGGGGCCGCAGGAGGGGTGGAGAAAGCCAGGTTCTAGTGGTGTGCAGACCTGCTTTATTTAAACTCCACACTGTACCTGCTAGCTCTCTGGCCTTCAGACACCTCAGCTCTGTTTTCTCTTCTATAAAATGGGAGTGGTACCAGGGCCTCAGAGGACTGTGGAGAGGATCAAACAGGCCCATATGCAACCAGCACACAGCAAGGCTTCATTTGGGATGAGGTCCTCCTCTTCCCCCTCCCCCACCACACAATCCCTTGGCTTCCAGCAAACACCTCTATGGATTCTTCCTTCCTTTACAACTTGGCTCCAGCATATGGGGTTGAGACCCAACATCTGGCATCTTTGTAGAGCCCCTCTGTGTGCCGAGTCAGTGGGGACACTGTGGGTGGGAGGTGTAGGGCTCATAATCTGGCAGGGGAGACTATAGCTTCAGCAGGCACATAGTAAGCCCTCAATAAACAGCTGCCCAAAGAACTGACAAACAGCTCATACAGTCAGTCAACAATCACTGTCATCCTCATTCTCCCATTTTCACAATGGGCTGTCGCACACAAAGGATGTGATGAGAATGCAGAGACTTTCAGGGACTTGTTTTAGCTCACCACAGCCAGCCAGTGCCAGAGATCTGGCCAGGGTGCCAGTAGAGCAGATTTATTCACAGAATAATCCCTGACTTGAAAAACAAGTTGTCTTGAAGCCCATTTCAAGCTCTGGCTTTACCACTTAAGGCTGTGTGACCTTGGACAGGATACTAAACCTCTCTGAACATCAGTTTCTTCTGCTAAATGAGGTGACACCTTTCTCTCAGAGTAGAAACAAGGTTGGTAAGAGATCTCTGGATGTAAAGTGTCGAGTGTGGTATAGGCACTGGGAAGGACTCAGCACCTGCCCACCCTAAGCCCTTCTAAAATAGCCATGGGGCAGTAACACGATGAAAGGCATTAAGTTCCAATGAGGCTCGGTTCTAGAATGCCCTTAGAAGAGCAATAAGAAGATAGAAAACCACACAGAAGCTTGTTTTTAAAGACAAAGAAAAATATGATTAAGCCCAAGAATGCTGTAATAAAAGAATGAAAATATTTTCCTTACCAGGGTATTTGTATGTCAACAGCTGATAGGGGGTGGGAGCAGCCACCACAAGGCCGCCAGGCCCTGCCAACAGCACCACGTGAGATCCACCAGCAGAGATGGAGTGGGCCCCAGTTGCACAGCAGGGAATGGAGGCCTTTCCAGGGCCTCAGTTCTCCAGCCTGTGAAATGGGATTGCCCAGTCTAGGCTCAGTCTGGCAATGGCTCCCTTCTTTTCTTTTTTAAATAAAAACTATATATGTGTAGGATATATAACATGATGATTTGACATACATGTACATAGCAAAATGATTACTAGAGTCAAGCTAATTAACGTATCATTTCCTCACATCACTTCTTCTTTGTGTGTGTCTGTGAGAGCGCCTGAAATCTATTCTCTCAGCAAATTTCCAGTATTCAATACAGTATTATTAACTATAGTCATCATGCTGTACATTAGATCTCTAGACTTATTCATCCTTCAGAACTGCAGGTTTATACCCTTTGACCTGCACCTCCCCATTTCCTTTATGTTCCCACCCTTAATAAGCACTGTTTCACTCTATGCTCCTATGAAGTCGACTTTTAAAAATCCTACATATGAGCCACCTCTCAGCTCCCGCGCCGTTCGCCATGCAGCTTCCAGGTGTCTGCTCCTCTGGTGAGACGGGGCCGGGAGACGCTCTCCTCAGTTCCATGCCTGGGTGGGCAAGTCAGGCTCTAGGGCTGGCAGAAATCCTCATTTGAGGGTCCCACCGAGTTCCCTAGTCAGAGGGCTGCAGCTGAGTGGAGCGGCTGCTAGGGAGTGCTGCTCGGGCCCTGCAGAAAGCCTTCTTGGAATCTGACATGTTATCACTTGGGACCGTTGGCCAGCTGCTCCTGACTTGGCCAAATGAAGGCTCAGACCATCCCAGTCTCTGAACTGAAGAGAACCAACACTATTAGCATGTCTCTCACCACCAGGAATGCAAGGAATTTCAATGAAGAGCATAGAACATCTACAAATCCCAGACAGGCATGTGCAAGTTCTGAGGAATGGTGGAGTAACCCAACGTATCTGTGTGACCTGCGGAGACAGCTGAGACAGAGCTACAACAGGGCAGTGGCTGACACCCAACTCATGGCCCATCTTCTCCAGCTGTGTGGCTGACAGGGTCTTGGTGCTCCGGCTGGTTCTCAGCACTGAGCTTCTGAGGTGGGAGAGCAGAATTCAGGGCATTTGTCCAACAGAGACCTCCTGGCGCCACGTAATATCAATCGGAGGGAGCTCTCCCAGAGATCTCCATCTCAACGCTAAGACCCAGCTCCACTCAATGACCACCAAGCTCCAGGGCTGGACGCTCCATGCAAAACAAGTAGCAGGAAAGGAACACAACCCCACCCATTAGCTCAGAGGCTGCCTAAAATCATAATAAGGTCAAAGATACCCCAAAACACACCACCAGACATGGTCCTGCCCACCAGAAAGATAAGATCCAGCCTCATCCACCAGAACACAGGTACCAGTCCCCTCCACCAGGAACCCAACACAACCCACTGAAAAAACCTTAGCCATTGGGGGCAGACACCAAAAACATGGGAAATATGAAACTGCAGCCTGTGAAAAGGAGACCACAAACACAGTAAGTTAAAAAAATAAGAACACAGAGAAATACACAGCAGATGAAGGAGCAAGCTAAAAACCCACCAGACCAAACAAATGAAGAGGAAAAAGGTAGTCACCTGAAAAAGAATTCAGAGTAATGAGAGTAAAGATGATCCAATATCTTGGAAATACAATGGAGAAAATACAAGAAACGTTCAACAAGGACCTAGAAGAACTAAAGAGCAAACACACAGTGATGAACAACACAATAAATGAAATTAAAAATTCACTAGAAAGAATCAATAGCAGAATAACTGAGGCAGAAGAACGGGTAAGTGACCTGGAAGATAAAATAGTGGAAATGACTACTGCAGAGCAGAAAAAAGAATGAAAAAAATTGAGGACACTCTCAGAGACTTCTGGGACAACATTAAACGCACCAACATTCAAATTATAGTAGTCCTAGAAGAAGAGAAAAGGAAAGGGACTGAGAAAATATTTGAAGACATTATAGTTGAAAACTTCGCTAACATGGGAAGGGAAATAGTCAAGTCCAGGAAGCACAGAGAGCCCCATACAGGATAAATCCAAGGAGAAATATGCCAAGACACATATTAATCACACTATCAAAATTTAAATACAAAGAAAAAATATTAAAAGCAGCAAGGGAAAAGCAAAAAATAACATACGAGGGAATCCCCACAAGGTTAACAACTGATCTTTCAGCAGAAACTCTATAAGCCAGAAGGGTATGACAGGACATATTTAAAGTGATGAAAGGGAAAAACCTACAACCAAGATTACTCTACCCTGCAAGGATCTCATTCAGATTCGACGGAGAAATTAAAAACTTTACAGACAAGCAAAAGCTAAGAGATTTCAGCACCACCAAACCAACTTTACAACAAAAGCTAAAGGAACTTCTCTAGGCAGGAAACACAAGAGGAGGGAAAAACCTATAATAACAAATCCAAAACAATTAAGAAAATGGTAATAGGAACATACATGTTGATAACTATCTTAAATGTAAATGGATCAAGTGCTCCAACCAAAAGACATAAACTTGCTGAATGGATACAAAAACAAGACCCATATATATGCGGTCTACAAGAGACCACTTCAGACCTAGGGAAACATACAGACTGAAAGTGAGGGGATGGAAAAAGATATTCCATGCAAATGGAAATCAAAAGAAAGCTGGAGTAACAATTCTCATATCAGACATAACAGACTTTAAAATAACGACTACTAAAAGAGACAAAGAAGGACACTACATAATGATCAAGGGGTCAATCCAAGAAGAAGATATAACAATTGTAAATATTTAGGCATCCAACATAGGAGCACCTCAATACATAAGGAAAATGCTAACAGCCATAAAAGGTGAAATTGACAGTAACACAATCATAGTAGGTGACTTAAAACCCCACTTTCACCACTGGACAGAGCATCCAAAAGGAAAATAAATAAGGAAACACAAGCTTTAAATGACACATTAAAAAGGTGGACTTAATTGATATTTATAGGACATTCCATCCAAAAACAACAGAATACACTTTCTTCTCAAGTGCTCATGGAACATTCTCCAGGATAGACCATATCTAGGGTCACAAATCAAGCCTTGGTAAATTTAAGAAAATCGAATTCGTATCAAGTATCTTTTCCAACCACAACACTATAAGACTAGATATCAATTACCGGAAAAAAAAAACTGTAAAAAATACAAACACATGGAGGCTAAACAATACGCTACTAAACAACCAAGAGACCACTGAAGAAACCAAAGAGGAAATCAAAAAATAACTAGAAAAAAATGACAATGAAACACGACAACCCAAAACCTATGGGACGCAGCAAAAGTAGTTCTAAGACAGAAGTTTACAGCAATACGATACTACCTCAAGAAATAAGAAACACCTCAAATAAACAACCTAACCTCACACCTAAATCAATTAGAAGAACAAAAAAACCTCAAAGTTAGCAGAAGGAAAGAAATCATAAAAATCAGATCAGAAATAAATGAAAAAGAAATGAAGGAAACAATAGCAAAGATCGATAAAACTAAAAGCTGGTTCTTTGAGAAGATAAAATTCATAAACCATTAGCCAGACTCATCAAGAAGAAAAGGGAGAAGACTCAAATCAATAGTATTAGAAATGAAAAAGGAGAAGTAACAACTGACACTGCAGAAATTCAAAGGATCATGAGAGATTACTACAAGCAACTATATGCCAATAAAATGGACAACCTGGAAGAAATGGACAAATTCTTAGAAATGCACAACCTTCTGAGACTGAACCAGGAAGAAATAGAAAATATAATCAGACAATCACAATCACAGAAATTGAAACTGTGATTAAAAGTCTTCCAACAAACAAAAGCCCAGCACCAGATGGCTTCACAGGTGAATTCTATCAAACATTTAGAGAAGAGCAAACGCCTATCATTCTCAAACTCTCTCAAAATATAGCAGAGGGAGGAATACTCCAAAACTCATTCTACGAGGCCACCATCACCCTGATACCAAAACCAGACAAAGATGTCACAAAGAAAGAAAACTACAGTCCAATATCACTGATGAATATAGATGCAAAAATCCTCAACAAAATACTAGCAAACAGAATCCAACAGCACATTAAAAGGATCATACACGATGATCAACTGGTGTTTATTCCAGGAATACAAGGATTCTTCAATATACACAAATCAATCAGTGTGATACACCATATTAACAAACTGAAGGAGAAAAACCATATGATCATCCCAATAGATGCAGAAAAAGCTTTTGGCAAAATTCAATACCCATTTATGACAAAAATCCTCCAGAAAGTAGGAATAGAGGGAACTTACCTCAACATAATAAAGGCCATATAAGACAAACCCACAGCCAACATCGTCTTCAATGGTGAAAAACTGAAAGCATTTCCACTAAGATCAGGAACAAGTCACGGTTGCCCACTCTCACCACTATTATTCAACATAGTTTTGGAAGTTTTAGCCACAGCAATCAGAGAAAAAAAAGAAATAAAAGGAATCCAAATACGAAAAGAAAAGTAAAGCTGTCACTGTTTGCAGATGACATGATACTATGCATAGAGAATCCTAAAGATGCTACCAGAAAAGTTCTAGAGCTAATCAATGAATTTGGTAAAGTAGCAGGATACAAAATTAATGCACAGAAATCTCTTGCATTGTTATGCACTAATGATGAAAAACCTGAAAGAGAAATTAATAAACACTCTCATTTACCACTGCAACAAAAAGAATACAATACCTAGGAGTAAACCTACCTAAGGAGACAAAAGTCTTGTATGCAGAAAACTATAAGACACTGATGAAAAAATTAAATATGATACAAACAAGTGGAGAGATATACCATGTTCTTGGATTGGAAGAATCAACATTGTGAAAATGATTATACTACCCAAATCAATCTATAGATTCAGTGCAATCCCTATCAAACTACCAATGACATTTTTCACAGAACTAGAAAAAAAATTCACAATTTGTATGGAAACACAAAAGACCCCGAATAGCTAAAGCAATCTTGAGAAAGAAAAATGGAGCTGGAGGAATCAGGCTCCCAACTTCAGACTATACTACAAAGCTACAGTAATCAAGACAGTATGGTACTGGCACAAAAACAGAAATATAGATCAGTGGAACAGGATAAAAAGCCCAGAGATAAACCCATGCACATATGGTCACCTTATCTTTGATAAGGGAGGCAAGAATATACAATGGAGCAAAGACAGCCTCTTCATTAAGTGGTGCTGGGAAAACTGGACAGCTACATGTAAAAGAATGAAATTAGAACACTCCCTAATACCATACACAAAAATAAACTCAAAACGGATTAATGACCTAAATATAAGGCCAGACACTATAAAACTCTTAGAGGAAAACATAGCAGAACACTCTATGACATAAATCACAGCAAGATCCTTTTTGACTCACCTCTCAGAGAAAGGGAAATAAAAACAAAAATAAACAAATGGAACCTAATGAAACTTAAAAGATTTTGCACAGCAGAGGAAGCCATAAACAAGACAAAAAGACTACCCTCAGAATGGAAGAAACTATTTGCAAATGAAGCAACTGACAAAGGATTAATCTCCAAAATATACAAGCAGCTCATGCAGCTCAATATCAAAAAAACAAACAACCCAATCCAAAATTGGGCAGAAGACCTAATAGACATTTCTCCAAAGAAGATATACAGATTGCCAACAAACACATGAAAGGATGCTAAACATCATTATTCATTAGAGAAATGCAAATCAAAACTACAATGAGATATCATCTCACACCAGTCAGAATGGCCATCATCAAAAAATCTAGAAGCAATAAACGCTGGAGAGGGTGTGGAGAAAAGGGAACACTCTTGCACTGCTGGTGGGAATGTGAATTGGTTCAACCACTATGGAAAACAGTATGGAGGTTCCTTAAAAAACTAAAAACAGAACTACCATACGACCCAGCAATCCCACTACTGGGTATATACCCTGAGAAAACCATAATTCAAAAAGAGTCATGTATCACAGTGTTCATTGCAGCACTATCTACAATAGCCAGGACATGGAAGCAACCTAAGTGTCCATCGACAGATGAATGGATACAGAAGATGTGGCACATGTATACAATGGAATATTACTCAGCCATAAAAAGAAATGAAATTAAGTTATTTGTAGTGAGATGGATGGACCTAGAGTCTGTCATACAGAGTGAAGTAAGTCAGAAAGAGGAAAACAAATACCATATGCTAACACATATATATGGAATCTAAAAAAAAAAAAATGTTCTGAAGAACCCAGGGGCAAGACAGGAATAAAGATGCAGACGTAGACAGTGGACTTGAGGACACAGGGAGGGGTACGGAGGGACCTGGACATGGTGAGAGAGTGGCATGGATATACATACACTACCAAATGTAGAATGGATGGCTGGTGGAAAGCAGCCGCATAGCACAGGGAGATCAGCTCGGTGCTTTGTGACCACCCAGAGGTGTGGGATAGGGATTGTGGGAGGGAGACGCAAGAGGGAGGGGTTATGGGGATATGTGTATATGTGTGGTTGATTCACTTTGTTATACAGCAGAAGCTAATGCACCATTGTAGAGCAATTATACTCCAATAAAGATGTTGAAAAATATATTCTATGTATAAGGGAGATCATGCAGTATTTTTCCTTCTGTGACTGGTTTATTTCGCGTAGCAAAATGTCTTCCAGGTTCATTCATGTTGCAAATGGCAGGATCTCCTTTTCTAAGGCTGAATAATATTCCATTGTATAGATACCATCATCTCTTCATCCGTTCGTCCATGGCTCCTCTCTGTCAGCCCGCTTTTGGTAATCTAGACTGCAGCAGCTCTAATTCCTACTCAAGGTCCGGGGAAGGAGCTGATTTGTTATAGTCAGGCTCAGAAAGGCTAGCAATTGCTCCTGAGGTCACAGAGCAAAGAGTGGCATGGTGAGGCTGGACCAAAGCCTACGTGGTCCCACTCTGCCACACTTCCTCCCCGTTCTGGGGGCTTCTGTGTTCATTCAGTCGGGCTCCGTGATGGAGCTGATGTAACCCAGATGCCCTCTGGCCCAAGTAAGCACTCTTAGCACTCCCGCCCCACCCTCTCACAGAGGGCCAGTCGCCTGGTCCCAGCAGCCCTACTCCTCTCCCCACACCCAGACACAACATGTGGGAATTTTCTTTCCATCTGTCCTCACCCTTGCTCCTCTCTGCTCAAGCAACCATGACTGGTGTCCTATTCTTAGATTCCCTGCCTAGCGCCATCACTTTCCCTTCACAACTGTTGCCAGCCTCGTCCAACTTTCCTCACCTGATCCTTGGGTTACAGCAAGCATCCTCCTGACCTTGCACATTCTAGATTTTCACCCCTCCCAAATGCCCCCATGGCAATCAGCTTCTGAGGAACACCAATATACTTAACCCCTGCCCTTCCACCCACATCTCCATCCTGACTTTGAATCCTTCTACCCCGCCACTGACCTGATACAGTTCCCAGCTTTTCATATGTGCCTGTTTCTGGAGCTGCCGTCTCCCTGGCTGCATGCAGGAGGTGCTCAATAGATGCACGCTGATGCTACATACTTTTTCACAGTAGTCTGATTTATGTCACTAGGATCCCCTTTTGCTTCCAGACTTCACCCAGAGCTCCTGGAGTCTGTGATCCCAGCTGGGGCCAGGCCCACAGCAGGCCCACCCTGGGTCTGCATCTTCCAAGCAGGACTCTCACAGTGCCCTGGCTAAGGAGATTGCATGGTTTGGCTGAAGGGACTCAGAAAAGACCTTCCATTCACCCTGGAAGAAGACCCCACCACAACTTTCCCCAGCCTTATGCACTGACCTCGGAGGCCAGAGGGCATGGGGTGGTCCATCCCTACTCCACCTTGGGACAGAGCCTTACAGGACTTAAAACACCTCCGTGTCCTCAGGATGGAGAATCCTAAGTGAAGAAACTGAGACTCTAAGAGGGATGTGCTCCAGTCACCCAGGGCCCAGGCTCAAGCTCTGTTGTTCTGCCCCTTGCCACTACCCCAGGCCATCCCTCTCCATCCAAATCCCCTGGGAGGGAATTACAATAAACCCTCATCACAGCGGACCGCCAGTTTCAGATCCTCTTCTGGGCCTGAGGAGGAGACAGCCAGTTCCAACCAGGTATACATCGGAGGGATCCTCTCACAATAGAGCTGCCCGGGAACAGGTGCAAGTGCTTGGGAAGATCTCCCCCAAATCTTCCCACATGACATCTGGGGGTGGGGTGATGATGAGGGCAGGAATGGAAGCAGCCCATCCAGTTTCAGGACAGGCACTCCTTTCCACTCCCTGCAGGTGGTGGACAGAAAAATTCACAGTTGCTGAGCAACATTCTCAGGGCAAAAGGGAGAGTGTTTATGAGAAAGTCAGCCACTTCCACCATACATGCTGTGTTCCTGGGATCCCAGGCAGGGAGGCTCTACTGTTTATCCTCCCTGCAGGTTGAGAAATGGTGCAATGTCCAAGCAATGAGATTTTCCTGAGCAACAGTTGCCACTTCTAAAAACTTCCCAGGCCCAGGCCCTGTGGATCAGAGCTGGGCCTCTGACTGCTTACAGTCAGGTAGACCAGTCAAAAGCAGACTCTAATGCCAGGGAGCAATCTGGGTCTTTGGGAAGCCAGCAAGAGAACCTGTGGCCCCAGGGACCAGCACTGCTGCCGTGGTTCTCAAGCCACCGGTTGGTACACGCCAGGCCGGTATCAAGCACTGAAGATCCAGGTGTAAATAAGATGTGGGTCCCATTTCCACAGACCTCAGGCTGGTGAGGGAGGATGGTGGGGTGAACAGCCTCAAGTCCGCATACTGAGGCTGTCAGTGGGTAAGAGACGCAGATCATTGAGCTTGTCCGCTCCCTCTGCTGCCTGGGCCACCATGATGTGGGTCATGTGACTCCACCAGCCCAGTCCCAGGTGATAAGACCAGGTGGACAGTGGCCCAAGAGTGGCCAGTCTATGAGTTGGCTAGTGAAAATATGAAGAGGGCCACGACGAGTCTGGCTTTGGAGAACTGGAGTTTCAAAAGCAAGTGAGTTACACTGGGAAGGGCCACATGGCAGGGTTGGGGGCCAGAGAGGCCATAACAACCACCAACAAGCTGAGGCAGCAGAAACTCTGCAAAGGCTGGGCTTAGAGACACGGCAGGCCAGACAGTGCCAACTCTATGATCAGAGGGGCTAGAGTGGGCAAGGAAGGCTGCCCAGAAGGCTGTTTCAACCTCAGCACGTGTGAGACCAGACTGGGAACTTAAAGCATCTTTAGGACACAGGATCGGGGCTCAAATCTCACTCAGTCCATCCAAGAAACATTTACCGACCCACTTCCAGGCCCCATGCCAGGATGACAGTGACTTGGTCTGTGCCCCTAGGGAGCCCACAGCATGACAGCAGCACAGGAGAAGCCCTGCTGTGAGAGAAGGAATCCCAGGAGGCTGCAGGAACTTGTGTCAGACACGTGACCCACCCTGTTTTCCAAAGGGAAATTCATCTCCAAATCCAAAGCTACCAAGACAACGGAGCAATTCTACATGGGTAATAAGTGGCTCTGCCTGCACGGGAAAGCCCAGGGATGCACTCACATGACTGGTTTGTTCCAGCCCCAAGCAACCACAAAAGGCTGATTGTCCCCTTGTCGTGCCCATTCCCGGGACAGTAGGTTTAGAGCAAAAAGACACTCTGCCACCCATTCATGTGGCAGAAGCCAGGGAAGCTCCTCCAACCAGCCCAGCTCCAGCCCCCACCCTGATGGCAGGCACAGGGGTCAGCGAGCATCCAGAAAAACCAATCAGACCATCTTCACAGGGCCTATGGGAGAGAAAACTGATCGGTACTCTTGGGCCTTGAATTATTAATCTGCAAGGAAAAACAACCTGCTCCATGAGCTTGGTCTAAGGATTAAATGAGAGCACACAGGTAGAGCTCAGTTCAGGGTCAAGCGCCCAGTAAGTGCCCTACTGCATTAGAGGGCTGGGCTGGCAGCACAGTCCTCCAGACCAGGAGCTGTGTCCCCTTCTATTTCGTATCTTCACCCCCAAAGGTTTGTGGAGCTCATGCATCAGTGAAGCACTTTTACTCCCCTACTGAGATATTCCTTTGTTTGTTTATTTCCTGCCTTGTTCTAAAAACAATTAGTTGAAACCAATACCTCTTAGGATCAGGCAATTACCTGTCTTTGTGTTTGGTTTCTTTTATTGCTGTTGTTGCTTCAGTTGACATGGAATTAACATTAATTGAGCAATTTGATTGACAAACTAGATAATTTACAGACAATATCTCATTTGATTCCAGGATACAGTGGAAAGAAAATATGTTACTTCAAAACATATGGCAGAATATCTTTTAGGAAGAGAACTGTGTTGGCCAAATGATTTAACCTCACTAAGTCTCATTTCCTCAGCTTCCTCAGCACAAAAGGGATCATAATCATACTTATCCCATGTGGCTGTTGTGAGGCATTAAGATAATACGTGGGATCCATGAAGCACAGTGTTGAGGCAAAGCTATTTTTCTAGTGCCTAGAAAGTACCAAACAGAAAGTACAAACCCAGCATATATTTGTGGATTGGCTGATTGATTGAGTTGCACGTAGTAAGCACTTAATAATAATTGTAATTTTTATCATTTGTTTAGGAATACTCACAAATGGGCATGTTTGATAATGAAGATGAGACTCTCTGGACATGGTTTCTGTGTTTGTAATGAGACAAAAACAATAGTTGAGGCAACCACAGAAAATTCTCCTGAGGTTAAAATGATTAAGGGACTTTCAAGAATAAAGGTGTCTAAAATTTCCCTTTAAGGGCTTCCCTGGGGGCGTAGTGGTTGAGAGTCCGCCTGCCGATGCAGGAGACACGGCTTCGTGCCCCGGTCCGGGAGGATCCCACATGCTGCGGAGCGGCTGGGCCCGTGAGCCATGGCTGCTGGGCCTGCGCATCCCGAGCCTGTGCTCCACAACGGGAGGGGCCACAACAGTGAGAGGCCCCCATACGGAAAAAAAAAAAAATTCCCTTTAAGCTGTTTGTTCTGCTTCCTCAAGATATAATTCTACTCCGCTGCCTAAATCTTTTTTTTTTAACATCTTTATTGGGGTATAATTGCTTTACAATGGTGTGTTAGTTTCTGCTTTATAACAAAGTAAATCAGTTATACATATACATATGTTCCCATATCTCTTCCCTCTTGCATCTTCCTCCCTTCCACCCTCCCTATCCCACCCCTCCAGGTGGTCACAAAGCACCGAGCTGATACCCCTGTGCTATGCCGCTGCCTAAATCTTTTAACAAAATCTGCCACACAGACAGCCTTGGATGGGTAGTGCTGTAGGGGGTGAAATGCCTGGAGCAGTGTCCATCATATTGACATGAGGAAGAAAAGACACACACACAGCAAGCAAAACACAGAGCACTCCGCTGCAGCAAGCACTAGGGGCCAGAGAAATGCACACTACACATTATAATCTACAGGATAACCATTAAAGGAACAGGGGGAAAATGGCATAATTAAATAAATCCAAAAGAGGAAGACAAGAGAAAAATAAAAAGAAAGAAAGAAAGAAAAGAGAAACCTCATGTGGGACAAATAGAAACCATACAGTAAAATGGTAGATTTAAATACACTGAATATAAAAGGACTAAATGCTCCAATTAAAAGACTCCAACTAAAAGATTATAAGAAGCATTTTTTTTAAACTTAAACATATCTGTTTAAAAAGAGACACATAGAGGTGGAGGGATAAATTAGGAGTTTAGAATTAACATATACACACTACTATATATAAAACAAATAACCAACAAGGATGTACTGTCTAGCAAAGGGAACTATACTCAATATTTCGTAATAACCTATAAGTGAAAAGAATCTGAAAAAAATACATATGTATTATAACTTAATCATTATAACTGAATCACTGAATCAAAAATACATATGTATGTATAACTGAATCATTTTGTCATACACCTGAAACTAACACAACATTGTAAATGAACTATACTTCAATTTAAAAAAAATAAAAAGAGAAACATATAAAAACAGGAGTATATAGAAAGGAGCTATTGTCTGAATATCTATGTACCCCTAAGATTCATATGTTGACAAATGATGGTATTAGGAGGTGGGGCCTTTGGGACGTGATTGGGTCGTGAGGACTCTGCTTTTATAAAAATTAATGCCCTTAAAAAAAAGGCTCCAGAGACAGCCTCATCCACAAGAGGGCAGACAGCAGAAGCAAGAAGAACTACAATCCTGCAGCCTGTGGAACAAAAACCACATTCACAGAAAGATAGACAAGATGAAAAGGCAGAGGGCTATGTACCAGATGAAGCAACAAGATAAAACCCCAGAAAAACAACTAAATGAAGTGGAGATAGGCAACCTTCCAGAAAAAGAATTCGGAATAATGATAGAGAAGATGATCCAAGACCTTGGAAAAAGAATGGAGGCAAAGATCGAGAGGATGCAAGAAATGTTTAACAAAGACCTAGAAGAATTAAAGAACAAACAAACAGAGATGAACAATACAATAACTGAATTGAAAACTACACTAGAAAGAATCAATAGCAGAATAACTGAGGTAGAAGAACGGATAAGTGACCTGGAAGACAAAATGGTAGAATACACTGCTGCAGAACAGAATAAAGAAAAAAGAATGAAAAGAAATGAAGACAGCCTAAGACACCACTGGGACATTAAACGCAACAACATTCGCATTATAGGGGTCCCAGAGGGAGAAGAGAGAGAGAAAGGACCAGAGAAAATATTTGAAGAGATTATAGTAGAAAACTTCCCTAACATGGGAAAGGAAATAGCCACCTAAGTCCAGGAAGTGCAGAGAGTCCCATACAGGATAAACCCAAGGAGAAACATGCCGAGACACATAGTAATCAAATTGGCAAAAATTAAAGACAAAGAAACATTACTGAATGCAGCAAGGGAAAAATGACAAATAACATACAAGGGAACTCTCATAAGGTTAACATCTGATTTCTCAGCAGAAACTCTACAAGCCAAAAGGAAGTGGCTTGACATATTTAAAGTGATGAAAGGGAAGAAACTACAACCAAGATTACTCTACCCAGCAAGGATCTCATTCAGATTCGAGGGAGAAATCAAAAGCTTTACAGACAAGCAAAAGCTAAGAGAATTCAGCACTGCCAAACCAGCTCTACAACTAATGCTACAGGAAGTTCTCTAAGTGGGAAACACAGGAGAAGAAAAGGACCTACAAAAACAAACCTAAAA
Organism: Delphinus delphis; assembly: GCF_949987515.2. NCBI lineage: Eukaryota > Metazoa > Chordata > Mammalia > Artiodactyla > Delphinidae > Delphinus > Delphinus delphis. The sequence goes on along the minus strand of NC_082686.1, from coordinate 116,130,285 downwards.
CAAGTAAGAAAAAGGTAACAGGAACATATATATTGAATATCACCTTAAACGTGAATGGATTAAATGCTCCAACCAAAAGACACAGGCTTGCTGACTGGATACAAAAACAAGACCGATAAATATGCTGTCTACAAGAGACCCACTTCAGACCTAGGGACACATACAGACTGAAAGTGAGGGGATGGAGAAAGATATTCCATGCAAATGGAAATGAAAAGAAAGCTGGAGTAGCAATACTCATATCAGATAAAATAGACTTTAAAATAAAGAAGGTTACAAGACACAAAGAAGGACACTACATAATGATCAAGGGATCAATCCAAGAAGATATAACAATTATAAACATATATGCTCCCAACATAGGAGCACCTCAATACATAAGGCAACTGCTAACAGCTATAAAAGAGGAAACTGACAGTAACACAATAGTAGTGGAGGACTTTAACACCTCACTTACACCAATGGACAGATAGTCCAAACAGAAAATAAATAAGGAAACACAAGCTTTAAATGACACAATAGACCAGATTGATATTGATATTTATAGGACATTCCATCCAAAAACAGCAGATTACACTTTCTTCTCAAGTGCGCACAGAACATTCTCCAAGATAGATCACATCTTGGGTCACAAACCAAGCCTCAGTAAATTTAAGAAAATTGAAATCATATCAAGCATGTTTTCAGACCACAACGCTATGAGATTAGAAATAAATTACATGGGGAAAAAAACGTAAAAAACACAAATACATGGAAGCTAAACAATACGTTACTAAATAACCAAGAGATCACTGAAGAAATGAAAGAGGAAATCAAAAAATACCTACAAACAAATGACAATGAAAACACGACGATCCAAAACCTATGGGATGCAGCAAAAGCAGTTCTAAGAGGGAAGTTTATAGCAATACAAGCCTACCTCAAGAAACAAGAAAAATCTCAAATAAACTAACTAACCTTACACCTAAAGGAACTAGAGAAAGAAGAACAAACAAAACCAAAAGTTAGTAGAAGGAAAGACAACATAAAGATCAGAGCAGAAATAAATAGAAACAAAGAAAACAATAGCAAAGATCAACAAAACTGAAAGCTGGTTCTTTGAGAAGATAAATAAAATTGATAAACCATTAGCCAGACTCATCCAGAGAAAGAGGGGAGGACTCAAATCAATAAAATTAGAAATGATAAAGGAGAAGTTACAACAGACACCACAGAAATACAAAGCATCCTAAGAGACTACTACAAGCAACTCAATGTCAATAAAATGGACAACCTGGAAGAAATGGACAAATTCTTAGAAAGGTTTAACCTTCCAAGGCCGAACCAGGGAGAAAAAGAAAATATGAAAAAACCAATACAAGTAATGAAATTGAAACTGTGATTAAAAATCTTCCAACAAAAAAACCCAGGACCAGATGGCTTCACAGGTGAATAATATCAAACATTTACAGAAGAGCTAACACCCATCCTTCTCAAACTCTTCCAAAAATTGGAGAGGAAGGAAGACTCCCAAACTCATTCTATGAGGGCAACATCACCCTGGTACCAAAACCAGACAAAGATACTACAAAAAAAGAAAATTACAGGCCCATATCACTAATGAATATAGATGCAAAAATCCCAAACAAAATAGTAGCAAACAGGATCCAACAACACATTAAAAGGATCATACACCATGATCAAGTAGGATTTATCCCAGAGATGCAAGGATTCTTCAGTATACGCCAATCAATCAATGTGATACACCGTATTAACAAATTGAAGAATGCAAACCATATGATGATCTCAATAGATGCAGAAAAAGCTTTTCACAAAATTCAACACCAATTTATGATAAAAACTCTCCAGAAAGTGGGGATAGAGGGAACCTACCTCAACATAATAAAGGCCATATATGACAAACCCACAGCAAACATCATTCTCAATGCTGAAAAACTGAAAGCATTTCCTCTAAGATCAAGAACAAGACAAGGATGTCCACTCTCACCACTATTATTCAACATAGTTTTGGAAGTCCTAGCCATGGCAATCAGAGAAGAAAAAGAAATAAAAGGAATACAAATTGGAAAAGAAGAAGTAAAACTGTCACTGTTTGCAGATGACATGATACCATACATAGAGAATCCTAAAGATGCCACCAGAAAACTACTAGAGCTAATCAATGATTTTGATAAATTTGCAGGATACAAAATTAATGCACAGAAATCTCTTGCATTCCTCTACACTTATGATGAAAAATCTGAAAGAGAAATTAAGGAAACACTCCCATTTACCATTGCAACAAAAAGAATAAAATACCTAGGAATAAACCTACCTAGGGAGACAAAAGACCTGTATGCAGAAAATTATAAGACACTGATGAAAGAAATTAAAGATGATACAAACAGGTGGAGAGATATACCATGTTCTAAGATTGGAAGAATCAATATTGTGAAAATGACTATATTACCCAGAGCAATCTACAGATTCAATGCCATCCCTATCAAATTACCAATGGCATTTTTTTACAGAACTAGAACAAAAAATCTTAAATTGTATGGAGACACAAAAGACCCCGAATAGCTAAAGCAGTCTTGAGAACGAAAAACGGAGCTGGAGGAATCACACTCCCTGACTTCAGACTATACTACAAAGCTACAGTAATCAAGACAATATGGTACTGTCACAAAAGCAGAGATATAGATAAATGGAACAGGATAGAAAGCCCAGAGATAAACCCACGCACCTATGGTCAACTAATCTATGAGAAAGGAGGCAAGGATATACAATGGAGAAAAGACAGTCTCTTCAATAAGTGGGGCTGGAAAAACTGGACAGCTACATGTAAAAGAATGAAATTAGAACACTCCCTAACACCACACACAAAAATAAACTCCAAATGGATTAAAGACCTAAACGTAAAACCGGACACAATAAAACTCTTAGAGGAAAACAGGAAGAACACTCTTTGACATAAATCACTGCAAGATCTTTTTTGATCCACCTCCTAGAGTAACAGAAATAAAAACAAAAATATACCAATGAGACCTATTGAAACTTAAAAACTTTTGCACAGCAAAGGAAACTACAAACAAGACAACTCTCAGAATGGGGAAAATATTTGCAAACGAATCAATGGACAAAGGATTATTCTCCAAAATATATAAACAGCTCAGGCAGCTCAATATTAAAAAAAAACAAAAACCCAATCCAAAATTGGGCAGAAGACCTAAGGAGACATTTCTCCAAAGAAGACATACAGATGGCCAAGAAGCACATGAAGAGCTGCTCAACATCACTAATTATTAGAGAAATGCAAATCAAAACTACAATGAGGTATCACTTCACACCAGTTAGAATGGGCATCATCAGAAAATCTACAAATAACAAACGCTGGAGAGGGTGTGGAGAAAAGGGAACCCTCTTGCACGGTTGGTGGGAATGTAAATTGATACAGCCACTATGGAGAACAATAAGGAGGTTCCTTAAAAAACTAAAAATAGAATTACCATATGACCCAGCAATCCCACTACTGGGCACATACCCAGAGAAAACCATAATTCAAAAAGACACATGCACCCCAACATTCATTGCAGCACTATTTACAATAGCCAAGTCATGGAAGCAACCTAAATGCTCATCGACAGATGAATGGATAAAGAATATGTGGTACACATATGCAGTGGAATATTACTCAGCCATAAAAAGGAACAAAATTGGGTCATTTGTAGAGACGTGGATGAATCTAGAGACTGTCATACAGGGTAAAGTAAGTCAGAAAGAGGAAAACAAATACCATATATTAACACATATATGTGGAACCTAGAGAAATGGTACAGATGAACCAGTTTGCAGGGCAGAAATTGAGACACAGATGCAGATAACAAACATATGGACACCAAGGGGGGAAGTGGCGGGGGTGGTGGTGGTGCTGTGATGAATTGGGAAACTGGGATTGATATATATACACTAATATGTATAAAATGGATGACTAATAAGAACGTGCTGTATAAAAAAATAAATTAAATTTTTTATAAAGGCCCCACATACGTATATGTATAGCTGATTCACTTTGTTATAAAGCAGAAACTAACACACCATTGTCAAGCAATTATACTCCAATAAAGATGTTAAAAGAAAGGCCCCACAGATATTGCTCGCCCCTTCTACCATGTGAGGATACAATAAGAAGATAACCATCTATGAGGAAGCAGGCCCTCAGCAAACATCAAATCTGTCGGTGCCATGATCTTGGGCTTCCCAGCTTCCAGAACCGTGAGAAATAAATTTCTGCGGTTTATAAGCCAGCCAGTCTATGATATTTTCTTATAGCAGCCCACGTAAACTAAGAAAGTTTATAAGTAAAAGTATATAAAAAGATATATCATACAATCAATAACCTAAAGAAGTAAAAGTATATAAAAAGATATATCATACAATCAATAACCTAAAGAAGTGTGTCTATTAGTCAGTGAAAACTATAAGACAAAAAGCATTACTAGATAATAAGAGAGCCAGCTCATGACGACAAAAGGTTTAGTTCATCAGGAAGATAAAATAATTCTAAATTTGTACACACTTAACAATATGCCTTCAAAAATACAAAACAAATATGGACAAATCTACAAGAGAAAGAGACAAATTCTCAAAATGAGAGATTTAATAATTGGAGGCTGTTAAAAGAAGCAGATTTTAAAAATTAGTAAGGATAAAGAGTATGTTGGCAGAAGACCTAAATAGACATTTCTCCAAAGAAGATATACAGATTGCCAACAAACACATGAAAGGATCCTCCACATCATTAATCATTAGAGAAATGGAAATCAAAACTACAATGAGGTATCACCTCACACTGGTCAGAATGGCCATCATCAAAAAATCTGCAAACAATAAATGCTGGAGATGGTGTGGAGAAAAGGGAATCCTCTTGCACTGTTGGTGGGAATGTAAACTGATACAGCCACTATGGAGAACAGTATGCAGGTTCCTTGAAAAACTTAAAATAAAACTACCATACAACACAGCAATCCCACTACTGGGCATATACCCTGAGAAAACCATAATTCAAAAAGAGTCATGTACCACAATGTTCATTGCAGCTCTATTTACAATAGCCAGGACATGGAAGCAACCTAAGTGTCCATCGACAGATGAATGGATAAAGAAGATGTGGCACATTTATACAACGGAATATTACTCAGCCATAAAAAGAAACTAAATTGAGTTATTTGTAGTGAGGTGGATGGACATAGAGTCTGTCATACAGACTTCACTATACAGAGTGAAGTAAGTCAGAAAAAGAAAAACAAATACTGTATGCTAACACATATATGCTAAAAAAAAAAAAAGGTTCTGAAGAACCTAGGGGCAGGACAGAAATAAAGACGCAGATGTAGAGAATGGACTTGAGGACATGGGGAGGAGGAAGGGTAAGCTGGGACGAAGTGAGAGAGTGGCATGGACATATATATACTACCAAATGTAAAATAGCTAGCTAGTGGGAAGCAGCCACATAGCACAGGGAGATCAGTTCAGTGCTTTGTGACCACCTAGAGGGGTGGGATAGGGAGGGTGGGAGGGAGGCACAAGAGGGAGGAGATATGGGGATATATGTATATGTATAGCTGTTTCACTTTGTTATAAAGCAGAAACTAACACACTATTGTAAAGGAATTATACTCTAATAGAGATGTTTAAAAAAATCAGAAATAGGTAAATAAATATTTATTCCATGGAGCAAATTTTGTAAAATAATAGCCAGACTATCCTTCCATTAAACACTGCTCATGTCTATGTATCATCCCAGGACCCTAGGACCCCAAGACCCCATGGACCATATCACTTCTTTCTCTGAACCATTCTTATTGATAACATTGCTGGCTTCAATAACACTGATATTCAGATGTCCTCTTTTCAAGTGGAAATAGAGAATGTTTTCCACTCAAGCTTCCAGTATCTTGATTTGTCACTTTCAGGAAATCACTATCCTCCTGTCTCCTTTTTAACATATGTAAAACAAAATTCATAAATTTGGCCAAAGTCTAAGGACTCTGACAAGAATTGATAACAAAAATCTCTGCAGAACATTTCCCCATATAAATTAGTATATAAATTCTTGAAAGTATAAGTTTATGTAAATAAATCCGTGGAAAGGAGATTTGGGGAAAAAAAAGAATATCTTAACAACATTTAACTAATGGACAATTATAGAACACTGTACCCAACAACTGCAGAATAAAAATCATTTTCAAGTACACACAAAACAATGACAAAATTAACACATTGGACCATGAAATAAGTCTCAACAAATTGAAAAGTATTGAAATCATAACAGCATGTTCTCTAATTATATGTAATTAAGTTATAATCAGAACAAACATAAACCCTAAAAACTACTTATATGTTTGGAAATTAAAGAATGTATTTTGAAATAACCAGTGGATTTAAAAAATCCCAAGAGAAAATAAACAATATTTTGAACTGAATGATAACAAAAATACTATGCATCAAAATTTGTCAAATACAGCTAAAGCAGTGCTTAGAGGAAAACTTACAGCCACAAATGCCTATGCTTGTAATGAAAATTAATGAACTAAGCATTGTCCCCAAAAGTTAGTAAAACAGATTTGGGGAAGATGGCAGCAGTGGTAAGAGCATCGTTTTTTAATCTTCCCCTTCCAGATAAAATAGGAAGCGTTTAGTTAGCAAAACCAAAAACCTATATATAATACTTAAAACAAAAATAGATAAGACACAAATAAATGAAGAGATATCCCATGTTCATGGATCAGAATTCTCAATCTTGTTAAGATGGCAAATGTCCCCATATTGGTTTATAGATTCAAAAGAATCTCAATCAAAACCAAAGCAAGATTTGAAAAAATAATTTGCCAAGCTGATTCTAAAATTTATATGGAAATGCAGAATGACCTAGAATAGTCAAACAACTCTGAAAAAGAAGAACAAAGTTGGAAGATATACACTCCCTGACTTCAAGACTCACTAGGAAACTACAGTAATCAAGGCAGAATGGCATTGGAATATAGACATATAGATCAAAAACAGAATAGAAAGTTCAGAGATAGATGCACAAATACATGGCCAGTTGGCTTTTGACAAAGATGCCAAGGTAATTGGATAGAGAAAGAAAATCTTTTCAGTAAATGGTGCTGGAGAGGTCATAAAGCAAGGAAGAGACAGAGTGGGGATCAGAATTTGCACCTGTCCAGCACCAGATCCCAAATTCTAGACACTGTCAAACAAGAAAGAAAACTAGAGAAGAGGGTACAGAAAAGCAAAGGTAGAGATCAGGCCCTGTAGGTTACCTTGTCCCTCACCAAAGGGAATGGAGGCCAGCATCACACAGCAGGCACGAAAACCGAAGGCTGGAAAAAGAAACTTTCCAGGAAGGTAGAGAGATGCCCTGGATGTCAGCTCCAGGAGAGAACCCCTGACCTGACCATCTGCAAGTCCACAGTTACGATGGCACCATGGGCCAGAGGAGTGTGAGGCCAAGATGGGAGCATGGTTAATGTTCTCCTGCTCTCAAATGGAGCTACTAGTTGTCAGAGAGAGCAGAATCTGGGTAGGTAAAAGAGACAGGCTTCTACATAAATGGGTATAACACCTACCTCACTAGATTGTTGCAAGGATTAAATGCTGTACTATACAGAAAGCAGCTAGCACCTTACCAGGAATACATTAGATGTTCTTAATTCCCTCTTTCCATTCCCCCACCTCCCAAGGAGAAAGACTGGGGACATATGCTGTATGTTCCCTCTCCCTGCATCCTCTATGTCTACCCTGAACTGTGATATCTGGGTGGGAAACAGCTTCAGGCTGCAGATGCTATGACAGCGTTGCTTAAATTGAATTACACAGAAACCAGAGAAGCCTTCAGCTCTCCCAGGGAGTTCAGAAGTGTTCACCCTGAGAGTAACTGTACACTGCACAGGAAAAGGCATTCAAGTTGATAAGAAGTCATTCGGATCACCATCTAAGTCAGCTTTAGCCTTTGAAATAAACTCATTCCTTATTAGTACACACTTGGGATTTCCAGGACTGAATATTATTTCCATTACACAAAGCCCATTTTGAAGACATTTTTTCATGCTGCCAGGGTCCTATGTAATTTCATCTCTCCACAATGTTACTCTCTTTCACATATATAGAGCCACAGGCCCTGATGAAAAAGGAAAAGAGAGAAAATGAACAAGAGTCATGATCCAACTAGAGCTAGAAGCAGGGCTGCCGTGCATAGGACAGGCAAGTCCACATCACTGAGAACTTTCTAGCCATGAAACAGTTTTTGGACTTTTCCTGAAAGCAATAGGAAGCCATTGAAAGCCAACTCAGCTTTTAAAATAGGAAGTGACTGGGCTTCCATGGTGGCGCAGTGGTTGAGAGTCCGCCTGCCGATGCAGGGGACACGAGTTCGTACCCCGGTCCGGGAAGATCCCACATGCCGCGGAGCGGCTGGGCCCGTGAGCCATGGCCACTGAGCCTGCGCGTCCGGAGCCTGTGCTCCGCAACGGGAGAGGCCCGCGCACTGAAGAAGAAAAAAAAAAAAAAAGGAAGTGACTGATAAATTTTCCTTTTAGAATGCTCACTCTGGTTATAATGAAAAAGATAGATGTGGAGGTGGGGGGTAGGGAAGAGTAGTTAAGAAGCTACTCAACAGTACATAACAAGATTGTACTGTAAGTACATAATGTGATAAATATCATTACAATGGCAACCCTATTACAATATATAAATGGATCAGAGTAACATGCTGTACACCTTGAATTCACACAGTGTTACATGTCAAATTTATCCCAAAAAATTTGGAAAGAAAAAAACTTTTTAATTTAAATTTAAAAACAAAGAGCTTGTGTAAATGAAGTGTTTCAGATTGTGTTTTCAAAATATTTTCTAATATTTTATAATAAATGTTTAAACATAAAAAGAAACTTTTCAAATGTTTGCTCAATTTAGATAAGACACCCAAAAAATACAAGTGATAAAAGAAAAAATAGGGAAATAAACTTCATCAAAATTAAAAGCTTTTGTGCTTCAAAGGACAACATGATACAGCAGAAACTAACACAACACTGTAAAGCAATTATACTCCAATAAAGATGTTTTTAAAAAAAAAGGACAACATAAAGAAAATAAAAAGACAACGCACGGAATGGAAGAAAATATTTGCAAATAATATATCTGATAAGAGAATTTCTTTAAGAATATACAAAGAACTCTTACAACTCAACAACAAAATGGCAAATAACCCGATTAAAAACTGGGCAAAGGATTTAGGTAGTCATTTCTCTAAAGAAGATATACAAATGATCAATAAGCACATGAAAAGACGTTGAACATCATTAGTCATTAGGGAAATGCAAATCAAAACCACTATAAGATTCCACTTCACACCACTAAGATGGCTATATTCAAAAAGATAGACAATAACAAGTGTTGGTGAGGATACATATGGAGTAATTAGTACCCTCATATATTACAGGTAGGAATGTTAAATGGTGCAGCCACTTTGAAAAGCAGTTTGGCAGGTCCTCAAAAAGGTAAACACAGAGTTACCATATAATCCAGTAATTCCACTCCGTTCCACCCAAGAGAACTGAAAGCATATTTTCATTAAAAACCTATACACAAATGTTCACAACAGCATTATTCATAATAGCTCCAAAGTGGAAATAATTCAAATGTAGATCAACTGATGAATGGTAAACAATATGTGACATATTCATATAATAGAATATTATTCCATTATTTTTAAAAGGATGAAATATTGATACATGCTACAACATGTGTGAATGTTGAAAACATAATGCTAAGTGGAAGAAGCCAATCACAAAAGAACACATATTGTATGATCTCATTTATGTGAATGTCCAGAATAGGCAAACCCATAGAGACAGAAAGCAGATTAGTGGTTGCCGGGGGCTTGGGGAAGAGGGAATATGGAATGACTACTAATGGGGATGGGGTCTTTTGCTGGGAGATAAAAATGTTCTGGAAATAGATAGTGGTAGTTGATTCATGGCCTTGTGAATATAATGAAAACAATCATATACCCTAAAAGGGTGGATATACTATATGGTATGTGAATTATATCTCAATGAAGCTGTTATTTAAAAATAAAACACATTCTTTCAATAAGTAAGTCTCCAAGCACTGTTCTAGGCAGCAAGGAAACCGTGAACAGAACTGACACAATTCCTGCTCTCGTGGAGCTGACATTCCAATGGAATAATCCTTGTGAGAGATCATGAGGGTCTTAATAAATTAATGGCACTATAGGGAGGAGTGGATGAATTTAAGAGAGGCTCTGAAGCAACCATCAATATGGTTAGCTGGCCAACTGGAGCAGGAGGGATGTCAGATCATTTTCTCCCAGGGTCCCACGATAATTCTTACTGTCACCCCCTCTGACCTCCAGGGTTACCGTTACCAACCATAAAAGCACTGTTAAATTGTACAAAGTGCTCTTTATAAACTAAAAATTTCAGAAATATCTGAAAGATGAAAGACAGGATTTGGTTTGAAAGAGAAAATCACAGCCAAAACTCAAGCTCAAAAGGACTTGGTGCATAAAAGCAGGCAGGACCCCAAGATTACTCAAACTTCAGAAGTAGTAGATTCCAAGAGCAGGAGAATATTGAAAGAGGACTCCCCATGGGTTTCCCATGTTTCTGCATGGCTTATAAACAGAGGTACCGGAAGCTTTCGTTCCAGACTATCCTTTAAAGGATGTTCAACTAGAGAACAGCCTTAGAAGACAGGCTATAAGAATAGCCTTGGAAGACAGGCTATCTCCAGGAGCAGAAAGCAAGTTTGGTTGCTGTCCAGTGCAATAAAAATAATGTCACCCTCAGGGACAAAGGATGAAAAACTTACTCACAGCCCATTATAAAAGACTGTGGTTTCCTAAGCACAGGGTCCTGTAGTTTTGATACAAACCTCTTGCAAGGGCAGCATACCCCTGAGCCAACTATGCCATCCCCATGGCACTTGGAGAGGAAAGACAAGGGGGACTGACATGACAATGAAGCTTACACAGCTTACTGAGCCCCAAGTAATAAAGTCATTTGTCTCTGATCCAGGAGTCTCACGTCTTCGGCCAGCTTCCATGAGATGGTGGCAGGCTCACTTGTGAGCTTGAGGGTCACGCAGAACCTCAGAACTTCCCGGTTCTTGACAGAGAGGCCTTGAGGCAATCAACTGGGTAAATGGTCAGGGAGACCACAGGAAGAGTAGCTGGATGGGTCATCCTCTCCTTCATCCCTTACCTGCTAGTACCAGGCAGTGATACCTGGCCCAGGTAGAGTCAGTGAGGGAGACCACAGAGGGAGGGCAGCACAGAGGTTCTGGAGACTCTGAGAAAGAACAAGGAGCTCCGATAGCCAGAGACTAACGAGTGACACATCTCCTGAACAGCTCCCTCCCCTTGCACAACCACAGAGTGCAGTTACAAAACTGCATCCACAGGTTAACTTAGCCTCAGAAAAGGGAAAGAGAAAAGGAAAGGAAGGAAATGCAAAGGGTAGCTTTCCTTTACACCAACAACAAGCGATTTTTAGAATGTAATAGAAAAAGGAAACATCCTATTCATGGGAGCAACAAAACAATATTGTTTTGATTCATCCACAAGAATGAATCTAGGAAGAAGCTCACAAGACCTATATGGAGAAAGCATTAATACTTCTATGTTAAAAAATTCTGAATAAATTGTTAGATGTACTGTTCTCAGACAGGAAGATATGAGATTATAAAGATATCAGTACCCTCAAATAAATCTGTAACTCAATTCAATCCAACCCAAAATCATAATAGCCTTTAAAAGGAAGTTAATTAACTGAGAATAAATTCGTCTGGAAAAAAAGCATGGGCAGAATAGCCAAGACAATTTTGAAAGAGAAGACTAATGAGCAAACTTGCCTACTAGAAATCAAAAAGTTAGTAATAAAAATAGTTTGGTAATTAGGAAAAAAGTATATCACAGATTAATGAACATAACAAAAAGTCTAGAAATAAACCAACAAATGTGGGGAAAGTTTTGTGTAAAATAAAGATGGCAATTCAAATAAATAGATAAATATTTAACTATTCGACAATGGTGCAGAGACGACTGGCTATTTATTGAAAAAATAAAAACAAAATCTTCATGCAGAATATTAATTTTTAAGAATTTCTAGCAAATCAAAGACCTAAAGGTAAAGGGAGGAGGGGATTTACTAAGCCATTAGAAGAAAATAATTAAATGTATATTTATAAAGTTGGTATGGAAAAAGTCTTATCAAGTGAAGTGAGATCAAAATATAAAACCTCCGCATGACAAAAGATACATTAATTAAGGAAAACAACAGATTTGAGAAAATATTAGCAAGGATTAATATCATTAATAAATAAAAGTTCTACAAATCACTGGAAAAAAGTTCATATAATAGAAAGGTAGGCAAAAGATAGAACTGTGGCAGGTAAGGTACTGATGAGCACAGGACATCTTGGAATATCAGAAAGTAAGGAAATGCTCAAAAGAAAATGATGGAAATATATCAAAAAGACAAAAGAGTCAACTTGAAGAAGCTCTCACTGGACAAATCTGCATAAATTTTAGCATCAAAATAAAAATAGCAATAAATTATAACCTAATGGATGGACATATGGATGGATGAAGTGATAGCGAAACTGCGTCCTCACAGCACAGTACCAAGTAGAAAAGTTACCATTTTACAATAGTAAAATTGTATCAGTCCGGAAACATCAATGAATACTAAATATGGGAGGAGAGGTTTGATGAGGAACAGAACATTTATATATTCTCAGAGTATCTATACACAAATTACTTAACTACAACAGAAAAAAAATAGTAACTGTACAGTGAAGAAACAATTTGTTTAAATACAACACCTTAACCAAACAATCAAAACTAGTATCACCAGCAGACCTCTGGCTATGGCTGAGTGAAGTTGACAAACTCTGTCCTCAAGAATTTGGGGACTTTCCCTGGTGGCACAGTAGCTAAGAATCTGCCTGCCACCAGCACTCACCAGCCCAAGAGGCTTCTCTGCTCACCCGCCGGGGCGGGCGGGGCTGGGAGCTGAGGCTCAGGCTTCGGTCGGAGCGCAGGGAGAGGACTGGGGTTGGCTACGTGAACACAGCCTGCAGGGGTTAGTGCACCACGGCTAGCCGGGAGGGAGGCCAGGAAAAAGTCTGCACCTGCCAAAGAGGCAAGAAACTTTTTCCTCCCTCTGTTTCCTGGTGCACAAGGAGAGGGGATTTAAGAGCGCTGCTTAAAGGAGCTCCAGAGACGGGCGCGAGCCGCGGCTATCAGCGCGGACCCCAGAGACGGGCATCAGACGCTAAGGCTGCTGCTGCCGCCACCAAGAAGCCTGTGTGCGAGCACAGGTCACTCTCCACACCTCCCTTCCGGGGAACCTGTGCAGCCCGCCGCTGCCAGGGTCCCGGGATCCAGGGACAACTTCCCCGGGAGAACGCACGGCGCGCCTCAGGCTGGTGCAACGTCCTGCCGGCCTCTGCTGCCACAGGCTCGCCCCGCACTCCGTACCCCTCCCTCCCCCCGGCCTGAGTGAGCCAGAGCTCCCGAATCAGCAGCTCCTTTAACCGCGCCCTGTCTGAACGAAGAACAGACGCCCTCCGGCGACCTACACGCAGAGGCGGGGCCAAATCCAAAGCTGAACCCCAGGAGCTGCGCGAACAAAGAAGAGAAAGGAAAATCTTGCCCAGCAGCCTCAGGAACAGCGGAATAAATCTCCAAAATCAACATGATGTACCCTGCATCTGTGGAATACCTGAATAGACAACGAATCATCCCAAATTGAGGAGGTGGACTTTGAGAGCAAGATTTATTATTTTTTCCCCTTTTCCTCTTTTGGTGAGTCTGTATGTGTATGCTTCTGTGTGAGATTTTTCTCTCTATAGCTTTGCTTTCACCATTTGTCCTAGGGTTCTATCCGTCTTGTTTTTTTGTTTGTTTTGTTACATTTTTTAAAAAATTTTTTTCTTAATAATTATTTTTTTATTTTAAAAACTTTATTTTATTTTACCTTACTTTATTTTCTTTTCTTTTATCCTCTTTCTTTCTTTCTTTCTACTTTTTCTCCCTTTTATTCTGAGCCGTGTGTATGAAAGGCATTTGGTGCTGCAGCCAGGAGTCAGTGCTGTGCCTCTGAGGTGGGAGAGCCAACTTCAGGACACTGGTCCACAAGACACCTCCCAGCTCCACATAATATCAAATGGGGAAAATCTCCCAGAGATCTCCATCTCAACACCAACACCCAGCTTCACTCAACGACCAGCAAGCTACAGTGCTGGACACCCTATGCCAAACAACTAGCAAGACAGGAACACAACCCCACCCATTAGCAGAGAGGATGCCTAAAATCATAATAAGTCCACAGACACCCCAAAACACACCACCAGACGTGGACCTGCCCACCAGAAAGACAAGATCCAGCCTCATCCACCAGAACACAGGCACTAGTCCCCTCCACCAGGAAGCCTACACAACCCACTGAACCAAACTTAGCCACTGGGGACAGACACCAAAAACAACAGGAACTACAAACCCGCAGCCTGCAAAAAGGAGACCCCAAACACAGTAAGATAAGCAAAATGAGAAGACAGAAAAACACACAGCAGATGAAGGAGCAAGATAAAAACCCACCAGACCTCACAAATGAAGAGGAAATAGGCAGTCTACCTGAAAAAGAATTCAGAATAATGATAGTAAAGATGATCCAATATCTTGGAAATAGAAGAGACAAAATGCAAGAAACATTTAACAAGGACCTAGAAGAACAAAAGATGAAACAAGCAATGATAAACAACACAATAAATGAAATTAAAAATACTCTAGAAGGGATCAATAGCAGAATAACTGAGGCAGAAAAACGGATAAGTGACCTGGAAGATAAAATAGTGGAAATAACTACTGCAGAGCAGAATAAAGAAAAAAGAATGAAAAGAACTGAGGAATGTCTCAGAGACCCCTGGGACAACACTAAACATACCAACATTCGAATTATAGGGGTTCCAGAAGAAGAATAGAAAAAGAAAGGGACTGAGAAGATATTTGAAGAGATTATAGTTGAAAACTTCCCTAATATGGGAAAGGAAATAGTTATCAACTCCAGGAAGCACAGAGAGTCCCATACAGGATAAATCCAAGGAGAAACACGCCAAGACACATATTAATCAAACTGTCAAAAATTAAATACAAAGAAAAAATATTAAAATCATCAAGGGAAAATCAACAAATAACACACAAAGGAATCCCCATAAGGTTAACAGCTGATCTTTCAGCAGAAACTCTGCAAGCCAGAAGGGACAGGCAGGACATATTTAAAGTGATGAAGGAGAAAAACCTGCAACCAAGCAAGGATCTCATTCAGATTTGATGGAGAAATTAAAACCTTTACAGACAAGCAAAAGCTGACAGTTCAGCACCACCAAACCAGCTTAACAACAAATGCTAAAGGAACTTCTCTAGGCAGGAAACACAAGAGAAGGAAAAGACCTACAATAAGAAACCCAAAACAATTAAGTAAATGGGAATAGCAACATACATATCAATAATTACCTTAAATGTAAATGGTTTAAATGCTCCCACCAAAAGACACAGACTGGCTGAATGGATACAAAAACAAGACCCATATATATGCTGTCTACAAGAGACCCACTTCAGACCTAGAGAAACATACAGACTGAAAGTGAGGGGATGGAAAAAGATATTCCATGCAAATGGAAACCAAAAGAAAGCTGGAGTAGCAATTCTCATATCAGACAAAATAGACTTTAAAATAAAGACTACTAGAAGAGACAAAGAAGGACACTACATAATGATCAAGGGATCAATCCAAGAAGAAGATATAACAATTGTAAATATTTAGGCACCCAACATAGGAGCACCTCAACACATAAGGCAAATACTAACAGCCATAAAAGAGGAAATTGACAGTAACACATTCATAGTAGGGGACTTCAACACCCCACTTTCACCAAAGGACAGATCATACAAAATGAAAATAAATAAGGAAAAACAGGCTTTCAATGATACACTAAACAAGATGGACTTAATTCACATTATAGGACATTCCATCCAAAAACAACAGAATACACATTTTTCTCAAGTGCTCATGGAACATTCTCCAGGATAGATCATATCTTGGGTCACAAATCAAGCCTTGGTAAATTTAAGAAAATTGAAATTGTATCAAGTATCTTTACCAACCACAACGCTATGAGACTAGATATCAATTACAGGAAAAATAAACTGTAAAACATACAAATATATGGAGGCAGAACAATACGATACTATATAACCAAGAGGTCACTGAGGAAATCAAAGAGGAAACCAAAAAGTACCTAGAAACAAATGACAATGAAAACACAGTGACCCAAAACCTATGGAATGCAGCAAAAGCAGTTCTAAGAGGGAAGTTTATAGCAATACAACCCTACCTTAAGAAAAAGGAAACATCTTGAATAAACAACCTAACCTTGAACCTAAAGCAATTAGAGAAAGAGGAACAAAAAAACCCCAAAGTTAGCAGAAAGAAAGAAATTATAAAGATCAGATTAGAAATAAATGAAAAAGAAATGAAGGAAACGATAGCAAAGATCAATAAAACTAAAAGCTGGTTCTTTTGGAAGATAAACAAAATTGATAAACCATTAGCCTGACTCATCGGGGAAAAAAGGGACAAGACTGAAATCAATAGAATTGGAAATGAAAAAGGAGAAGTAACAACTGACACTGCAGAAATAAAAAAGATCATGAGAGATTACTACAAGCAACTCTATGCCAATAAAATGGACAACCTGGAAGAAATGGACAAATTCTTAGAAATGCACAACCTGCCAAGACTGAATCAAGAAGGAATAGAAAATATGAACAGACCAATCAAAAGCACTGAAGTTGAAAATGTGATTAAAATTCTTCCAACAAACAAACGTCCAGGACCAGTTGACTTCACAGGCGAATTCTTTCAAAAATTTAGAGAAGAGCTAACACCTATCTTTCTCAAACTCTTCCAAAATACAGCAGAGGGAGGAACACTTCCAAACTCATTCTACAAGGCAACCATCACCTTGATACCAAAACCAGACAAGGATGTCACAAAGAAAGAAAAGTAAAGGTAATATCACTGATGAACATAGATGCAAAAATCCTCAACAAAGTACTAGCAAACAGAATGCAACGACACATTAAAAGGATCATACACCATGATCAAGTAGGGTTTATCCCAGGAATGCAAGGATTCTTCAATATACGCAAATCAGTCAACGTGATAAACCATATTAACAAATTGCAGAAGAAAAACCATATGATCATCTCAGTAGACGCAGAGAAAGCTTTTGACAAAATTCAACACCCATTTATGATAAGAACCCTGCAGAAAGTAGGCATAGAGGGAACTTTCCTCTACATACTAAAGCCATATATGACAAACCCACAGCCAAAATCATCCTCAATGGTGAAAAACTGAAAGCATTTCCACTAAGATCACGAATAAGACAAGGTTGCCCACTCTCACCACTCTTATTCAACATAGTTTTGGATGTTTTAGCCACAGCAATCAGAGAAGAAAAGGAAATAAAAGGAATCCAAATCGGAAAAGAAGAAGTAAAGATGTCACTGTTTGCAGATGACATGATCCTATACATAGAGAATCCTAAAGATGCTACCAGAAAACTACTAGAGCTAATCAATGAATTTGGTAAAGTAGCAAGATACAAAATTAATGCACAGAAATCTCTGGCATTCCTATACACTAATGATGAAAAATCTGAAAGTGAAATCAAGAAAACACTCCCATTTACCACTGCAACAAAAAGAATAAAATATCTAGGAATAAACCTACCTAAGGAGACAAAAGACCTGTATGCAGAAAATTATAAGACACTGATGAAAGAAATTAAAGATGATACAAATAGATGGAGAGATATACCATGTTCTTGGACTGGAAGAATCAACATTGTGAAAATGACTCTACTACCCAAAGCAACCCACAGATTCAATGCAATCCCTATCAAACAACCAATGGCATTTTTCATAGAACTAGAACAAAAAATTTCACAAATTGTATGGAAACACAAAAGACCCCGAATAGCCAAAGCAATCTTGAGAACGAAAAAAGGAACTGGAGGAATCAGGCTCCCTGACTTCAGACTACACTACAAAGCTACAGTAATCAAGACAGTATGGTACTGGCACAAAAACAGAAAGATAGATCAATGGAACAGGGTAGAAAACCCAGAGATAAACCCACGCATATATGGTCACCTTATCTTTGATAAAGGAGGCAGGAATGTACAGTGGAGAAAGGACAGCCTCTTCATTAAGTGGTGCTGGGAAAACTGGACAGGTACTTGTAAAAGTATGAGGTTAGATCACTCCCTAACACCATACCCAAAAATAAGCTCAAAATGGATTAAAGACCTAAATGTAAGGCCAGAAACTATCAAACTCCTAGAGGAAAACATTGGCAGAACACTCTATGACATAAATCACAGCAAGATCCTTTTTGACCCATCTCCTAGAGAAATGGAAATAAAAACAAAAATAAACAAATGGGACCTAATGAAACTTCAAATCTTTTGCACAGCAAAAGAAACCATAAAGAAGACCAAAAGACAACCCTCAGAACGGGAGAAAATATTTGCAAATGAAGCAACTGACAAAGGATTAATCTCCAAACTTTATAAGCAGCTCATGCAGCTCAATAACAAAAAACAAACAACCCAATCCAAAAATGGGCAGAACACCTAAATACACATTTCTCCAAAGAAGATATACAGATTGCCAATAAGCACATGAAAGAATGCTCAACATCATTAATCATTAGAGAAATGAAAATCAAAACTACACTGAGATATCATCTCACACCATTCAGAATGGCCATCATCAAAAAATCTAGAAACAATAAATGCTGGAGAGTGTGTGGAGAAAAGGGAACACTCTTGCACTGCTGGTGGGAATGTGAACTGGTACAGCCACTATGGAGAACAGTATGGAGGTTCCTTAAAAAACTACATATAGAACTACCATATGACCCAGCAATCCCAGTACTTGTCATATACCCTGAGAAAAACATAATTCAAAAAGAGTCATGTACCAAAATGTTCATTGCAGCTCTATTTACAATAGCCAGGAGATGGAAACAACCTAAGTGTCCATCATCGGATGAATGGATGCAGAAGATGTGGCACATGTACTCAATGGAATATTACTCAGCCATAAAAAGAAACGAAATTGAGCCATTTGTAATGAAGTGGATGGACCTAGAGTCTGTCATACAGAGTGAAGTAAGTCAGAAAGAGAAAGACCAACACCGTATGCTATCACATATATATGGAATTTAAGGAAAAAAATGTCATGAAGAACCTAGGGGTAAGACAGGAATAAAGAACAGACCTACTAGAAAATGGACTTGAGGATATGGGAAGGGGGAAGGGTAAGCTGTGACAAAGCGAGAAAGTGGCATGGACATATATACACTACCAAACGTAAAATAGCTAGCTAGTGGGAAGCAGCCACATAGCACATGGAGATCAGCTCGGTATTTTGTGACCACCTAAAGGGGTGGGATAGGGAGAGTGGGAGGGAGAGAGACACAAGAGGGAAGAGATATGGGAACATATGTATATGTATAACTGATTCACTTTGTTATAAAGCAGAAACTAACACACCATTGTAAAGCAATTATACTCCAATAAAGTTGTAAAAAAAAATCTACAAACAATAAATGCTGGAGATGGTGTGGAGAAAAGGGAACCCTCTTGCACTGTTGGTCGGAATTTAAATTGATACAACCACTATGGAGAACAATATGGAGGTTCCTTTAAAAGCTAAAAATAGAACTACCATATGACCCAGCAATCCCACTACTGGGCATATACCCTGAGTAAACGATAATTCAAAACGAGTCATGTACCACAATGTTCATTGTAGCACTATTTACTATAGCCAGGATATGGAAGCAACCTAAATGTCCATCAACAGATGAATGGATAAAGAAGATGTGGCACATATATACAATGGAATATTACTCAGCCATAAAAAGAAATGAAATTGAGTTATTTGCAGTGAGGTGGATGGACCTAGAGTCTGTCATACAGAGTGAAGTAAGTCAGAAAGAGAAAAACCAATACCGTTTGCTAACGCACATATATGGAATTTTAAAAAATGGTACTGATGAACCTAGTGGCAGTGCAGGAATAAATACACTGATGTAGAGAATGGACTTGAGGGCCTGCGGGGAAGGGAACCTGGGATCTAGTGAGAGTAGCATGGACATATATACGCTACCAAGCTGCTGCATAGCACAGGGAGATCAGTTCGGTGCTTTGTGACGACCTAAAGGGATGGGAGAGGGAGGGTGGGAGGGAGGCTCAAGAGGGAGGGGATATGGGGATATATGTATATGTATAGCTGACTCATTTTGTTGTACAGCAGAAACTAGCACAATATTGTAAAGCATTTACACTCGAATAAAGATGTGGGAAAAAAAGAATAAATCTAACAAAACAAGTGTAAGGGTTATATAGTGACAACAACAAAACATTGAGGAGATTAATTAAAGAAGATCTAAATAAATGGGGAGACATTTATGATTCATGACTGAAATCATGCTCATGATTAAAAGATTCAATGTTGTCAACACAGCAATTCTTCCCAAATTGGTCTGTACATTCAGCATAATCCTGAAAATAGAGCAGGCATTTGTCAGAAATGGACAAGCTGATCCTAAAATTCATACAAAATTGCCATGATAATGTTTACAAAGAACAAAGTTGAAGGACTTACACTACTCAGTTTCAAATCTTACTCAGAAGATACAGTAATCAAGACACTGCGGTATTTGCACAAGAACAGTCATATAACCAACCTATATATAGAAAACCGTAAAGACTCCACACAAAAACTACTGGAACTGATAAGTAAATTCAGCAAGGTAGAAGTATACAAGATTAAGCTATGGAAATCAGCTGTATTTTTTTACACTAACAATTAAATATCCACAAGGGAATGTAAAAAAACAATACTTTTCAAAATCGCACCAAAAAAAAATACTAAACCTGAACAAGGAGGTGAAAAACTTACAGGCTGAAAACTATGTAACATTAATGAAGAAAATTAAAGATAATTCAAAGAAATGGAAAGCTATCCCATGTTCTAGGATTGGAAGAATTAATATTGTTAAAATGGCCATACTACAGAAAGCAATCTACAGATTTAATGCAATCCCTGTCAAATTTCCCAGGACATTTTTCACAGGACTAGAACAAATAATCCTAAAATTTTATGGAACCATAAGAGACCCAGAATTGCCAAAGCAGTGCTGAACAAAAAGAACAAAGAAGGAGGCATAAGCCTGCCAAACTTCAGACAATACTACAAAGCTACAGTAATCAAAACAGTGTGGTATTGACACAAAAACAAACATACGGATCAATGGAACAGAATAGAGAGCCCAGAACTAAACCCATACACCTACGGTCAATTAATCTTTGACAAAGGAGGCAAGAATATGTGATGGGGAAAAGACAGTCTCTTCAGCAAGTAGCTGGGTAAGTTGGACAGCTGCATGAAAATCAATGAAATTAGAACACACACTCACTGCCAATGTTACCCTCTCATTTCGTTCCACTTTACACTTCCTCCTCGCCATGACCTCAAGTCCATTCGCTACATCTGCGTCTTTATTCCTGTCTTGCCCCCAGGTTCATGAGAACCATTTTTTTTTTTTTTTAGATTCCATACATATGTATTAGCATACAGTATTTGTTTTTCTCTTTCTGACTTACTTCACTCTGTATTACAGACTGTAGATCCATACCCTCATTACAAATAATTCAATTTCGTTTCTTTTTATGGCTGAGTAATATTCCATTGTATATATCTGCCACATCTTCTTTACCCATTCAGCTGTCGAGGGACACTTAGGTTGCTCTCCATGGTGGCTGTATCAATTTACATTCCCACCAACAGTGCAAGAGGGTTCCCTTTTCTCCACACCCTTTCCAGCATTTATTGTTTGTAGATTTTTTGATGACAGCCATTATGACCGGTGTGAGGTGATACCTCATTGTAGTTTTGATTTGCATTTCTCTAATCATTAGTGATGTTGAGCACCCTTTCATGTGGTTCTTGGCAATCTGTATATCTTCTCTGGAGAAATGTCTATTTAGATATTCTGCCCATTTTTGGATTGGATTGTTTTTTTTTTCATATTGAGCTGCATGAACTGCTTGTAAATTTTGGAAGTTAATCCTTTGTCAGTTGCTTCATTTGCAAATACATTCCCCCATTCTGAGGGCTGTATTTGTTTTTATTTCCATTTCTCTAGGAGATGGGTCAAAAAGGATTTTGCTGTAATTTATGTCAAAGAGTGTTCTTCCTATTTTTTCCTCTAATAGTTTTATAGTGTCCAGTCTTTAATCCATTTTGAGTTTATTTTTGTATATAGTGTTAGGGAGTGTTCTAATTTCATTCTTTTACATGTAGATATCCAGTTCTCCCAGCACCACTTATTGAAGAGGCTGTCTTTTCTCCATTGTATTATCTTGCCTCCATTATTAAAGATAAGGTGACCATATGTGTGTGGGTTTATCTCTGGGCTTTCTATCCTGTTCCATTGATCTATATTTCTGTTTTTGTGCCACTACCATACTGTCTTGATTACTGTAGCTTTGTAGTATGGTCTGAGGTCCAGTAGCCTGATACCTCCAGCTCCATTTTTCTTTCTCAAGGTTGCTTTGGCTAATCGGGGTCTTTTCTGTTTCAATACAAATTGTGAATTTTTTTGTTCTAGTTCTGTGAAAAATGCCAGTGGTAGTTTGATAGGGATTGCACTGAATTTGTACATTGCTTTGAGTAGTATAGTCATTTTCACAATGTTGATTTTTCCAATCCAAGAACATGGTATATCTCTCAATCTGTTTGTAGCATCTTTAATTTCTTTCATCACTGCCTTATAGTTTTCTGCATACAGGTCTTTTTTCTCTTAGGTAGATTTATTCTTAGGTATTTTATTCTTTTTGCTGCAATGGTAAATGGGAGTGTTTCTTTAATTTCTCTTTCAGATTTTTCATCATTAGTATATAGGAATGACAGAGATTTCTGTGCATTAATTTTCTATCCTGCTACTCTAACAAATTCATTGATTAGCTCTAGCAGTTTTCTGGTAGCATCTCTAGGATTCCCTATGTATAGTATAATGTCATCTGCAAACAGTGACAGCTTTACTTCTTCTTTTCCGATTTGGATTCCTTTTATTTCCTTTTCTTCTATGATTGCTGTGGCTAGGACTTCCAAAACTATGTTGAATAATAGTGGTGAGAGTGAGCATCCTTGTCTTGTTCCTGATTTTAGTGGAAATGGTTTCAGTTTTTCAGCATTGAGAACGATATTGGCTGTGGGTTTGTCATGTATGGCCTTTATTATGTTGAGGTAAGCTCCCTTTATGCCTACTTTCTGGAGAGTTTTTATCATAAATGGGTGTTGAATTTTGTCAAAAGATTTTTCTGCATTTACTGAGATTATCATACGGCTTTTATCCTTCAATTTATTAATATGGTGTTTCACATTGATTGATTTGCATATATTGAAGAATCCTTGCATTCCTGGGATAAACCCCACTTGATCATGGTGTATGATTCTTTTAATGTCCTGCTGGATCCTGTTTCCTAGAATTTTCTTAAGGATTTTTCCATCTATATTCATCGGTGATATTGGCCTGTAATTTTCTTTTTTTGTGACAGCTTTGTCTAGTTTTGGTATCAGGGTGATGGTGGCGTCATAGAATGAGTTTGGGAGTGTTCCTCTCTCTGCTATATTTAGGGAGAGTTTGAGAATGATAGGTGTTTACTTGTCTCTAAATGTTTGATAGAATTCGCCTGCGAAGCCATGTGGTGCTGGGCTTTTGTTTGTTGGAAGATTTTTTTATCACATTTTCAATTTCTGTGCTTGTGATCAGTTTGTTTACATTTTCTATTTCTTCCTGGTTCAGTCTCAGAAGGTTGTGTTTTTCTAAGAATTTGTCCATTTCTTCCAGGTTGCCCATTTTATTGGCATAGAGTTGCTTGTAGTAATTACTCATGATTCTTTTATTTCTGTAATGTCAGTTGTTACTTTTCCTTTTTCATTTCAAATTCTGTTTATGTGAGTCTTCTCCCTTTTTTTCTTGATGAGTCTGGCTAATGCTCTATCAATTTTGTTTTTCTTCTCAAACAACCACCTCTTAATATTATTGATCTTTGTTATTATTTCCTTCATTTCTTTTTCATTTATTTCTGATATGATCTTTATGATTTCTTTCTTTCTACTAACTTTGGGTTTTTTTTGTTCTTCTTTCTCTTTTGCTTTAGGTGTAAGGTTAGGTTGTTTATTTGAGATGTTTCTTGAGATAGGATTATATTGCTATAAACTTCCATCTTAGAACTGCTTTTGCTGCATTCCATAGGTTTTGGGTCACTGTGTTTTCATTGTCATTTGTTTCTAGGTACTTTTTGGTTTCCTCTTTGATTTCTTCAGTGATCTCTTGGTTATATAGTATCGTATTGTTCTGCCTCCATGTGTTTGTATTTTTTACAGTTTATTTTTCCCGTGATTGATATCTAGTCTCACAGTGTTGTCGTCGGACAAGATACTAGGTATGATTTCAATTTTCTAAAATTTACCAAAGCTTGATTTGTGACCAAGATATACCAAGATATGGTCTATCCTGGAGAACGTTCATGAGCATTTGAGAAGAAAGTGTATTCTGTCATTTTTGGATGGAATGTCCTATATATATCATTTAAGTCCATTTTCTTTAATGTTTCATTGAAAGCCTGTGTTGCCTTATTTATTTTCATTTTGGATGATCTGTCCATTGGTGAAAGTGGGGTGTTAAAGTCCCCTACTATGATTGTGTTACTGTCGATTTCCCCTTTTATGGCTGTTGGCATTTGCCTTATGTCTTGAGTTGCTCCTATGTTGGATGCATAAATATTTACAATTGTTATATCTTCTTCTCGGATTGATCCCTTGATCATTATGCAGTATCCTTCTTTGTCACTTGTAATAGTCTTTATTTTAAAGTCTATTTTGTCTGATATGAGAATTGCTACTCCAGCTTTCTTTTGATTTCCATCTGCATGGAATATCTTTTTCCATCCCCTCCCTTTCAGTCTCTATGTGTCCCTAGGTCTGAAGTGGGTCTCTTGTAGACAGCATATATACAGCTCTTGTTTTTGTATCCATTCAGCCAGTCTATGCCTTTTGTTTGGAGCATTTAATCCATTTACATTTAAGGTAATTATCGATATGTGTGTTCCTATTACCATTTTCTTAATTGTTTTGCGTTTGTTTTTCTGGTCTTTTCCTTCTCTTGTGTTTCCTGCGTAAACAAGTTCCTTTATCATTTGTTATAAAGCTGGTTTGGTGGTGCTGAATTCTCTTAACTTTTGCTTTTATGTAAAGGTTTAAATTTCTCTATCAAATCTGGAAGAGTTCTTTGCTGTTTAGAATAATCTTGGTTGTAAGTTTTTCCCTTTCATCCGTTTAAATATGTCCTGCCACACCCTTCTGTCCTGTAGAGTTCCTGCTGAAAGATCATCTGTTAACCTTATGGGGATTCCCTTGTATGTTATTTGTTGCTTTTCCCTTGCTGCTTTTAATATTTTTTTCTTTGTATTTAATTTTTGATAGTTTAATATGTGTCTCGGTGTGTTTCTCTTTGGATTTATCCTGTATGGGACTCTCTGCGCTTCCTGGACTGGATTATTTCCTTTCCCATGTTAGGGAAATTTTCAACTATAATCTCTTCAAATATTTTCTCAGTCCTTTTCTTTTTCTCTTCCTCTTCTCGGACCCCTATAATTCGAATGTTTGTGTGTTTAATGTTGTCCCAGAGGTCTCTGAGACTGCCCTCAATTCTTTTCATTCTTTTTTCTTTATTCTGTTCTGTGGTAGTTATTTCCACTGTTTTATCCTCAGGTCACTTAGCCGTTCTTCTGCTTCAGTTATTCTGCTATTACTTCCTTCTAGAGAATTTTAAATTTCATTTATTGTGCTGTTCATCGTTCTTTGCTCTTTAATTCTTCTACGTCTATGTTAAACATTCTACGTATTTTCTCCATTCTATATCCAAGATTTTTGATCATCTTTACTTTCATTACTCTGAATTCTTTTTCAGGTAGACTGCTTATTTCCTTTTCATGTTTTTGGCCTGGTGGGTTTTTACCTTGCTCCTTCATTTGCTGCATATTTCTTTGTCTTCCTATTTTGTTTAACTTACTGTGTTTGGGGTCTCCTTTTTGCAGGCTGCAGGTTCATAGTTCCCTTTGTTTTTAGTGCCTTATCCTAGGGGGTAAGGGTTCAGTGGCTTGTGTAGGCTTCCTGGTGGAGGGAACTAGTGCCTGTGTTCTGGTGGGTGAGGCTGGATCTTGTCTTTCTTGTGGGCAGGGCTGCGTCCATTGCTGTGTTTTGGCATGTCTGTGAAGTTAGTATGATTTTAGGCAGCATCTCTGCTAATTGGTGGGGTTGTGTTCCTGTCTTTCTAGTTGTTTGGCATGGGGCATCCAGCACTGGGCCTTGCTGGTCACTGTGTAGAACTGGGTCTTAGTGTTGAGATGGAGATCTCTGGGAGAGCTCTCACCGATTGATATTACATGGGGCCAGGAGGTCTCTGGTGGTCCAATGTCCTGAGCTCGGCTCTCCCACCTCAGAGTCTCAGGCCTAACACCAGGCCGGAACACCAAGACCGTGTCAGCACACAGCTCAGAAGAAAAGGGAGGGGGAAAAAAGAATAAATAAATAATAAAAATAAAATAATTAAAATTTTAAAATAAAATATTATTAAAATTAAAAAGAAGAGAGCAACCAAACCAATAGACAAATCCACCAATGATAACGAGCACTAAAAACTATACTAAGATAAACAAAAAATCAGAAACAAGTCAGTCGCAGACAGCAAACCCAAAATCTACCGTTTCTCCCAAAATCCACCGCCTCAGTTTTGGGTTAATTCTTTGTCTATTCAGGTATTCCACAGATGCAGGGTACCTGAAATTGACTGTGGGGATTTAATCTGCTGTTCCTGAGGCTGCACAGAGAAATTTCCCTTTCTCTTCTTTTTTCACACAGCTTGTGCACTTAAGCTTTGGTTTTGGCCCCACCTCTGTGTGTAGGTTGTTCTCAGGCTTCTGTTCCTGCCCAGACAGAATGGGGTTAAAGCAGCAGCTGATTAGGGAGCTCTGGCTCACTCATGCCAGGGGGTAGGGAGGGGTACGGTAGTTATAATTGAAATGCAGGGCGAGCCTGCGGCAGCAGAGGCCAACATGATGTTGCAACAGCCTGAGGAGTGCCATGTGTTCTCCTGGGGAAGTTGTCCCTGGATCATGGGACCCTGGCAGTGGCTGGCTGCACAGGCTCCTGGGAGGGGAGCTGTGGATAGTGACCTGTGCTTGCAGAGAGGTTTCCTGGTGGCAGTGGCAGCAGCCTTAGCATTTCATGCCTATCTCTGAGGTCTGAGTTGATAGCCAAGGCTCGCGCCCATCTCTGGAGCTCATTTAGGTGGTGTTCTGCCGTCTGTGGGCAGACAGGGAAGGAATCCCCTCTCCTCGTGCACCCCAAAACAATGGTCTCTTGCCTCTTAGGCAGGTCCAGACTTTTTCCTGGACTCCCTCCCTGCTAGCTGTGGCACACTAGCCCCCTTCAGACTGTGTTCACGCAGCCAACCCCAGTCCTCTCCCTGGGATCTGACCTCCAAAGCCCGCACCTCAGCTCCCAGCCCCCACCCGTCCTGGTGGGAGAGTAGACAAGCCTCTCGGGCTAGTGAGTGCTGTCCAGCACCGATTCTCTGTGCAGGAATCTCTCCACTTTGCCCTCTGCACCCTTGTTGCTGCACTCTCCTCCATGGCTCCAAAGCTTCCCTCCCACTCACCCCTGCCCCACCCCACCCCCGTCTCTGCCAGTGAAGGGGCTTCCTAATGTGTGGAAACTTTTCCTCCTCCACAACTCCTTCCCAGCAGTGAAGGTCCTGTCCCTATTCTTTTCACTGTTTTTTTATTTTTCTTTTGCCCTACCCAGGTGCATGGGAATTTTCTTGCCTTTTGGGAAGTCTGAGGTCTTCTTCCAGCGTTCAGTAGGTATTCTGTAGGAGTTGTTCCACGGGTAGATGTATTTTTGATCTATTTGTGGGGACGAAGGTGATCTCCACGTCTTACTCCTCCATCGTCTTGAAGGTTCCACCCCCACCACTTCTATTTTGTAAAATTCCATTCACAATACCACTAAAAAGAATAAAATACTTAGGAAGAAATTTAACAAAATAAGTGTAAGGCTTATAAACTGACAATAATAAAACATTGCAGAGATTAATTAAAGATGATCTAAATAAATAGAGAGATATTTATGATTCATGATTGAAGTCATGTTCATGATCGAAAGACTGAGTACTGTCAAAATAGCAAGTCTTTCCAAACTGAGGTATACACGAATCCAGCAGGCATTAAACAGAAGTTGAGAAACTAATACTAAAATTCATATGGAAATGCAGAGGACCTAGAATTGCAATGACAACGTTTAAAAAGAACAAAGTTGAAGGACTTACACTAATCAGTTTGAAATCTTATTCAAAAAAATACAATAATTAAGACAGTGTGGTATTGGCACAGGAGTAGTCATACAACAGGTCAATAGAACTGAACTATGAGTCAAAAACAAATCTGAGTCAAACAAATCAGGCTTCCCTGGTGGTGCAGTGGTTGAGAATCTGCCTGCCAATGCAGGGGACACGGGTTCGAGCCCTGGTCTGGGAAGATCCCATGTGCCGCAGAGCAACTGGGCCCGTGAGCCACAATTACTGAGCCTGCACGTCTGGAGCCTGTGCTCTGCAACAAGAGGGAGGCCACGATAGTGAGAGGCCCGCACACCGTGATGAAGAGTGGCCCCCGCTTGCCACAACTAGAGAAAGCCCTCGCACAGAAACAAAGACCCAACACAACCATAAATTAATTAATTAATTTTTTAAAAAAACAACAAAAAAAAACAAATCTTTATATTTGTGGTCAATTTATTTCTGACAAAAGTGCCAAAAAAATTAAATGTAAGAAGCATAGTCTTTTTAACAATTGAATATATACATTCAAAAACTAAACTTAAACTATTAGTTCACACCATAGACGAAAAACTAACTCAAACTGGATCATAGACCTAGATATAAAAACTAAAACTATTAATTTCTTTTTAAAAAGGGAGGGGGGAATATTTATGACGTTGGTTGAACAAAAGGTTCTTATATTCAACACCGAAGTTACAATCCATGTTTTTATTTGAAATTTTGAGAGTCATCAAAATGTAAATGCTTGCATATCAAAAGTCACCAATAAAAAATTTTTAAATACACCTAAAACTAATATAATATGTCAATTATAACTTGATAAAACAAGGGAGGAGAGGCCATAAAATGAGACAAAATATGGGCAATTATATATCACATAAAGGACTTGTATCCAGAACATATAAAGAACTTTTACAACTCAAAAATAAGGCAAAGAAGAGAATTTTAAAATGGACAAAAGATTTGAATAGATATTTAACCATAAAAGATACACAACATAGGCTTAGCTAATACACTCATGAGAAGATATTCAACATCATTAGTCATTAGAGAAATGCAAGCTAAAGCCACAATGACACACCAAAACACACTCACTAGAATGGCTATAATCAAAAAAGACAGACAATACCATGTGCTGGTGAGAATGAGGAAAGACTGAAACCCACATGCATTGCTGGTGGGAATGTCAAATGGTACAGCCACTTTGGAAAAGCATTCCATGGGTTTATTTTTAAGTGGAACATAAACTTGCCATTTGACCCAAGAATTCCACTCCTTGGAATCTATGCAAGAGACCTGAAAACATATGTCCCCACAAAGATATGTATAGGAGTGTTCATAGCAGCATTACTCATAATAGCCCTGAAATGGAAATAATCCAAATGTCCAAATAGTGATGAATGTACAAACAAATGTGGTATTTCCATACAACAGATACTATTCCTCAAAATGAAAGAACGACAGATACAACATGCTACAACATGGATAAAACATAGATAACAACTGCTACAGTAGGAATAAACTTCCATAACAGTATACTAATTGAAAGAAGCCAGATGCAAAAGACTACACATTGAATGATTCAGTTCTATGAAATATCCAGTAAAAAAGGCAAATTTATAGAGACAGAGGCAATCAGCAATTATCTTGATCTGGGGTTTTGAGACAGGATTTAATTCAAGTAGGCATAAAGGAACTTTCTGAGGTGATGATGTTCTAAAACTGACTCTGATGATGGTTGCCCAACTCCATGACTTTACTGATAAGCGTTAAGTTGAAAAAAGAAAAATTAACATCACCTGTAAGGAAAAAATGTATATGATGTGTCTCCAGAGAAAGAAACAGGATCACTTATTAGTGTTCAAGGCAAAAATATATAACTTTAATCTTATCATGAGGAAACATCAGAGAATCCCAGATTGAAAAACACTAAGAAATAACTACTTAAAATTTTCAAAAATATTAATGGCTTGAAAAACAACAAAAGACTAAGGAACTGTTCCAGATAAAAGTTAACTAAGGAGACATGACACCTGAAAGCAATACATGATCCTGACCAGCATCTTATAGGCAAAAAGAAGAGGGGGGGGGGTGGGGAACTGGATGAAAGTAGTCAAAAGGTACAAACTTCCAGTTATAAGATAAATAAGTACTAGGGATGTAATGTATAAGATGATAAATATAATTACACTACTGTATGTTATACATGAAAGTTGTTAAGAGGGTAAATCCAAAGAATTCTCCTCACAAGGAAAAAAATTTTTTTCTACTTCCTTAATTTTGTATCTATAGAAGATGAATGACTTTCACTAAATTTACTGTGGTAATCATTTCATGATGTACATAAGTCAAATAATTATGCTGTACACCTTAAACAGTGCTATATGTCAATTACATCTCAATAAAGCAGATGGAAAAATAATAATGAAATAAAAATTTTTTAAAGTAGATACAAAGATATACAGATTGAGATATATCATAAAGGACATTATAGGTGCAATTGACAAAATTGGAGAACACACTGTGGATTAAATCATGGCATCAATGTTAAATATTTTTAATTTGGTAAATGTTCTAAAGATACATAAGAGAATATTCTTGTTAGCAAATATACACTGAACTAATCTGGGTTAAAGAGTCCTAATATATAAAACTTACTAATGATTCCATTGTAGTTTTGATTTGAATTTCTCTAATGATTAGTGATGTTGAGCATCTTTTCACGTGTTTGTTGGCAATCTGTAAATCTTGTTTGGAAAAACATCTATTTAGGTCTTCTGCCCATTTTTGGATTGGATTGTTTGCGTTTATGATATTGAACATCATGAGCTGCTTGTAAATTTTGGAGATTAATCCTTTCTCAGTTGCTTCGTTTGCAAATATTTTCTCCCATTCTAAGGGCTTTCTTTTCGTCTTGTTTATGGTTTCCTTTGTTGTGCAAAAGCCTTTAAGTTTCATTAGGCCCCATTTGTTTATTTTTGTTTCTATTTCCATTTCTCTAGGAGGTAGGTCAAAAAGGATCTTGCAGTAATTTATGTCATACAGTGTTCTGCCTATGTTTTCCTCTAGGAGTTTTATAGTGTCTAGCCTTACATTTAAGTCTTTAATCCATTTTGACTTTATTTTTGTGTATGGTGTTAGAAAGTGTTCTAATTTCATTCTTTTACATGTAGCTGTCCAGTTGTCCCAGCACCATTTATTAAAGAGACTGTCTTTTCTTCATTGCATATTCTTGCCTCCTTTATCAAAGATAAGGTGACCATATGTGCGTGGGTTTACCTCTGGGCCTTCTATCCTGTTCCATTGATCTATATTTCTGTTTTTGTGCCAGTACCATACTATCTTGGTTACTGTAGCTTTGTAGTATAGTCTGAAGCCTGGGAGCATGATTCCTCCAGCTCCGTTTTTCGTTCTCAAGATTGCTTTGGATATTCAGGGCCTTTTGTGTTTCCATACAAATTGTGCGATTTTTTTTCTAGTTCTCTGAAAAATGCCATTGGTAGTTTCATAGGGATTGCACTGAATCTGTAGGATGCTTTGGGTAGTATAGTCACTTTCACAATGTTGATTCTTCCAATCCAAGAACATGGTATATCTCTCCATCTGTTTGTATCATGTAAAATTTCTTTCATCAATGTCTTATAATTTTCTGCATATAGGTCTTTTGTATCCTTAGGTAGCTTTATTCCTAAGTATTTTATTCTTTTTGTTGCAGTGGTAAATGGGATTGTTTCCTTAACTTCTCTTCCAGATTTTTCATCATTAGTGTATAGGAATGCCAGAGATTTCTGTGCATTCATTTTATATCCTGCTACTTTACCAAATTCATTGATTAGCTCTAGAAGTTTTCTGGTAGAATCTTTAGGATTCTCTCTGTATAGTATTATTTCATCTGCAAACACTGACAGCTTTACTTCATCTTGTCCAATTTGGATTCCTTTTATTTCTTTTTCTTCTCTGATTGATGCGGCTAAAACTTCCAAACCTATGTTGAAAAATACTGGTGAGAGTGGGCAACCTTGCCTTGTTCCTGACCTTAGAGGAAATGGTTTCAGTTTTTCACCATTGAGAATGATCCTGGCTGTGGGTTTGTCATATATGGCCTTTATTATGTTGAGGTAGATTCCCTCTATGCCCACTTTCTGGACAGTTTTTATCATAAATAGGTGTTGAATTTTGTCAAAAGCTTTTTCTGCATCTATTGAGATGATCATATGGTTTTTCTCCTTCAATTTGTTAATATGGTGTATTACATTGATTGATTTGTGTATATTGAAGAATCCTTGCATTCCTGGGATAAAACCCACTTGATCATGGTGTATGATCCTTTTAATGTGCTTTTGGATTCTGTTTGCTAGTATTTTGTTGAGGATTTTTGCATCTATGTTCATCACAGATATTGGCCTGTAGTTTTCTTTCTTTGTGATATCACAGCACTGGTGGCCTTGTAGAATGAGTTTGGGAGTGTTCCTACCTCTCCTATATTTTGGAAGAGTTTAAGGATAGGTGTTTGCTCTTCTCTAAATGTTTGATAGAATTCGCCTGTGAAGCCATCTGGTGCTGGGCTTTTGTTTTTTGGAGGACTTTTAATCACAGTCTTAACTTCTGTGCTTGTCATTGGTCTGTTTGTATTTTCTATTTCTTCCTGGTTCAGGCTCAGAAGGTTGTGCTTTTCTAAGAATTTGTCCATTTCTTCCAGGTTGTCCACTTTATTGGCATAGAGTTGCTTGTAGTAATTCCTCATGATCTTTTGTATTTCTGCAGTGTCACTTGTTATTTCTCCTTTTTCTTTCCTAATCCTGTTGACTTGAGTCTTCTCCCTTTTTTTCTTGATGAGTCTGGCTAATGGGTTATCAATTTCGTTTATCTTCTCAAAGAACCAGCTTTTAGTTTTATTCATCTTTGCTATCGTTTCATTTGTTTTTCATTTATTTCTTATCATATGTTTATGATTTCTTTCCTTCTGCTAACTTTGGGTTTTTCTGCTCTTCTTTCTCTAATTGCTTTAGGTGTAAGGTTAGCTTGTTTATTGGAGATGTTTCTAGTTTCTTGATGTAGGATTGCATTGCTATAAACTTCCCTCTTAGAACTGCTTTTGCTGTATCCCATAGGTTTTGGGTCATCGTGTTTTCATTGTCATTTGTTTGTAGGTATTTTTTGATTTCCTCTTTGATTTCTTCAGTGATCTCTTGGTTATTTAGTAGCACATTGTTTACCTTCCATGTGTTTGTATTTTTTACAGTTTTTTTCCTCTAATTGGTATCTAGTCTCATCGTGTTGTGGTCAGAAAAGATATTTCATACAATTTCAGTTTTCTTAAGTTTACCAAGGCTTGATCTGTGACCCAAGATATGGTCTATCCTGCAGAAAGTTCCATGAGCATTTGAGAAGGAAGTGTATTCTGTTGTTTTTGAATGGAATGTCCTAAAAATATCAATTAAGTCCATCTTGTTTAATTTGTCTTTTAAAGCTTGCAATTCCTTATCTATTTTCTGTCTGGATGATCTATCCATTGGTGTAAGTGGGATGTTAACATCCCCCACTATTATTGTGTTAGTGTCAATTTCCCCTTTTATGGCTGTAAGCATTTGCCTTATGTATTGAGGTGCTCCTATGTTGGGTGCATAAGTATTTACAATTGTTATATCTTCTTCTTGGATTGATCCCTTGATCATTATGTAGTGTCATTCTTTGTCTCTTGTAATAGTGTTTATTTTAAAGTCTATTTTGTCTGATATGAGAATTGCTACTCCAGATTTCTTTTGATTTCCATCTGCATGGAATATCTTTTTCCATCCCCTCCCTCTTAGTCTGTATGTGTCCCTAGGTCTGTAGTGGGTTTCTTCTAGACAGCATATATAAGGGTCTTGTTTTTGTATCCATTCAGCCATTCTACATCTTTTGTTGGAGCATTTAATCCATTTACATTTAAGGTAATTATTGATATGTATGTTCCTACTACCATTTTCTTAATTGCTTTGCGTTTGTTTTTGTAGGTCTTTTCCTTCTCTTGTGTTCCTGATTAGAGAAGTTCCTTTAGCGTTTGTTGTAAAGCTGTTTTAGTGGTGCTGAATTCTCTTAACTTTTGCTTATCTGTAAAGTTTTTAACTTTTCCATTGAATCTGAAAGAGATCCTTGCTGGGTAGGGTATCTTTGTTGTAGGTTTTTCTCCTTCATCACTTTCAATATGTCCTGCCACTCCCTTCTGGCCTTCAGAGTTCCTGCTGAAAAATCAGCTGTTAAGCTTATGGGGATTCCCTTGTATGTTATTTGTTGCTTTTCCCTTGCTGCTTTTAATTTTTTTTCTTTGTATTTAATTTGTGATAGTTTGATTAATATGTG
The DNA here is from genome assembly GCF_949987515.2 of Delphinus delphis. Taxonomy (NCBI): domain Eukaryota; kingdom Metazoa; phylum Chordata; class Mammalia; order Artiodactyla; family Delphinidae; genus Delphinus; species Delphinus delphis. The sequence continues at coordinate 116,095,333 of NC_082686.1, read as the reverse complement.
TCTCGGCGTGTTTCTCTTTGGGTTTATCTTGTATGGTACTCTTTGTGCTTCCTGGACTTGATTGACTATTTCCTTTCCCATGTTAGGGAAGTTTTTGACTATAATCTTTTCATATATTTTCTCAGACCCTTTCTTTCTCTCTTCTTCTGAGACCCCTATAAGTCGAATGTTGATGTCTTTATGTTGTCCCAGAGGTCTCTGAGACTGTCCTCAATTCTTTTCATTCCTTTTTTTTTATTCTGCTCCCTGGCAGTTATTTCCACCATTTTATCTTCCAGTTCACTTATCCATTCTTCTGCCTCAGGTATTCTGCTATTGATTCCTTCTAGAGTATTTTTAATTTCAATAATTGTGCTGTTCATCACTGTTTATTTGCTCTTTAGTTCTTCTAGATCCTTGTTAAATGTTTCTTGTATTTTCTCCATTCTCTTTCTGAGATTTTGGATCATCTTTACTATCATTACTCTGAATTCTTTTTCAGGTATGTTGCCTATTTCGTCTTCATTTATTTGGTCTTGTAGATTTTTACCTTGCTCTTTTTTTCTGTAACATATTTTTTGTCGTTTCTTTTTTTTTTTTTTTTTTTTTTTTTTTGATGTGTGGTGTTTTATTCCTGTCTTACTGGTAGTTTGTCCTGAGACATCCAGCACTGGAGTTTGCAGCCAGTTCGATAGAGCTGGGTCTTGGTGCTGAGATGAGGACCTCTGGGAGCACTACTCCAACTGATATTCCCTGGGGCCTGAGGTTCTCTGTTACTCCAGCGGTTTGGACTCGGAGTTCCCACCACAGGAGCTCAGGCCTGACCTCCAGGTTGGGAATCAACATCCTGCCACCTTCGTGGTGTGGTTAAAAAAAAAAAAAAGAAAGAGAGAAAAAAAAAAGACCAGTACAATATCAAAGAATAAAAAACAAAATTAGAAAGACAGAAAATATATTAAGATGCTGAGGGGACGAGGGGAAGATGGCAGAAGAGTAAGTCGCGGAGATCACCTTCCTCCCCACAGACACACAAGAAATACATCTAGACGTGGAACAACTCCTACAGAACACCTACTGAACGCTGGCAGAAGACCTCCCAAAAGGCCTCCCAAAAGGCAAGAAACTCCCCACGTACCTGGGTAGGGCAAAAGAAAAAAGAATAAACAGAGACAAAAGGATAGGGATGGGATATGCACCAGTGGGAGGGAGCTGTGAAGGAGGAAACGTTTCCACACACTAGGAAGTCCCTTCGCAGGTGGAGACTGCGGGTGGCGGAGGGGGAAAGCTTTGGAGATGCGGAAGAGGGCACAGCAACAGGGGTGCGGAGGGCAAAGCAGAGAGATTCCCGCACAGAGGATCGGTGCAGACCAGCACTCACCAGCCCGAGAGGGTTGTCTGCTCACCCCGCCGGGGCGGGCGGGGCTGGGAGCTGAGGCTCGGGCTTCGTTCGGATCGCAGGGAGAGGACTGGCGGAGTGAACACAGTCTGAAGGGGTTAGTGCACCACGGCTAGCCAGGAGGGAGTCCGGGAAAAGGTCTGGACCTGCCAAAGAGGCAAGAGACCGCTTCTTCCCTCTTTGTTTCCTGGTGTGCGAGGAGAGGGGATTAAGAACGCTGCTTAAAGGAGCTCCAGAGATGGGCGCGAGCTGCAGCTAAAAGCGCAGACCCCAGAGACGGGCATGAGACGCTAAGGCTGCTGCTGCCGCCCCCCAAAGAAGCCTGTGTGCGAGCACAGGTCACTCTCCACACCGCCCTTCCGGGGAGCCTGTGCAGCCCGCCACTGCCAGGGGCCCAGGATCCAGGGACAACTTCCCCAGGAGAACGCACGGCGCGCCTCAGGCTGGTGCAACATCACGCTGGCCTCTGCCACAGCAAGGCTCGACCGGCATCCATACCCCTCCCTCCCCCCGGCCTGAGTGAGCCAGAGCCCCCGAATCAGCGGCTTCTTTAACCCCGTCGTGTCTGAGCGAAGAACAGATGCCCTCCAGCGACCTACACGCACAGGCGGGGCCAAATCCAAAGCTGAGCCCTTGGGAACTGTGAGAACAAAGAAGCGGAAGTGAAATCTCTCCCAGCAGCCTCAGAAGCAGTGGATTAAAGCTCCACAATCAACTTGATGTACCCTGGATCTGTGGAATACATGAATAGACAATGAATCATCCCAAATTGAGGAGGTGGACTTTGAGAGCAAGATTTATGATTTTTTCCCCCTTTCCTCTTTTTGAGAGTGTGTACGTATATGCTTCTGTGTGAGATTTTGTCTGTATAGCTTTGCTCCCACCATTTGTCCTACGGTTCTATCCGTCCGTTTTTTTTGTTTGCTTTTCTTAATAATTATTTTTTATTTTAATAACTTTATTATATTTTATCTTACTTTATTTTATTTTACTTTGTCTTCTTTCTTTTTTCCTTCCTTCCCTCCTTCCTTCCTCCCTCCCTCCTTTCTTTCTTTCCTTCTTTTTTTCTCTTTCTTCTTTCTTTCTTTCTCTCTTTCTTTCTTTCTTTCTTTCTACTTCCACTAATTCTTTCTTTCTACTTTTCTCCCTTTTATTCTGAGCCATGCGTTGAAAGGCTCTTGGTGCTGCAGCCAAGAGTCAGTGCTGTGCCTCTGAGGTGGGAGACCCAATGTCAGGACACTGGTCCACAAGAAATCTCCCAGCTCCACGTAATTTCAAATGGTGAAAATCTCCCAGAGATCTCCATCTCAACACCAACACCCAGCTTCACTCAACGACCAGCAAGCTACAGTGCTGGACACCCTATGCCAAACAACTAGCAAGACAGGAACACAACCCCACCCATTAGCAGAGAGGATGCCTAAAATCATAATAAGTCCACAGACACCCCAAAACACACCACCAGACGTGGACCTGCCCACCAGAAAGACAAGATCCAGCCTCATCCACCAGAACACAGGCACTAGTCCCCTCCACCAGGAAGCCTACACAACCCACTGAACCAACCTTAGCCACTGGGGACAGACACCAAAAACAACGGGAACTACGAACCTGCAGCCTGCAAAAAGGAGACCCCAAACACAGTAAGATAAGCAAAATGAGAAGACAGAAAAACACACAGCAGATGAAGGAGCAAGATAAAAACCCACCAGACCTCACAAATGAAGAGGAAATAGGCAGTCTACCTGAAAAAGAATTCAGAATAATGATAGTAAAGATGATCCAATATCTTGGAAATAGAATAGACAAAATGCAAGAAACATTTAACAAGGACCTAGAACAAAAGATGAAACAAGCAACGATGAACAACAAAATAAATGAAATTAAATATACTCTAGAAGGGATCAATAGCAGAATAACTGAGGCAGAAGAACGGATAAGTGACCTGGAAGATAAAATAGAGGAAATAACTACTGCAGAGCAGAATAAAGAAAAAAGAATTAAAAGAACTGAGGAATGTCTCAGAGACCTCTGGGACAACATTAAACGAACCAACATTAGAATTATAAGGGTTCCAGAAGAAGAATAGAAAAAGAAAGGGACTGAGAAAATATTTGAAGAGATTATAGTTGAAAACTTCCCTAATATGGGAAAGCAAATAGTTAATCAAGTCCAGGAAGCACAGAGAGTCCCATACAGGATAAATTCAAAGAGAAAAACGCCAAGACACATATTAATCACACTATGAAAATTAAATACAAAGAAAACATATTTAAAGAAGCAAGGGAAAACAACAAATAACACACAAGGGAATCCCCATAAGGTTAACAGCTGATCTTTCAGCAGAGACTCTGCAAGCCAGAAGGGACTGGCAGGACATATTTAAAGTGATGAAGGAGAAAAACCTGCAACCAAGATTATTCTACCCAGAAAAGATCTTATTCAGATTTGATGGAGAAGTAAAAACCTTTACAGACAAGCAAAAGCTGAGAGAGTTCAGCACCACCAAACCAGCTTTACAACATATGCTAAAGGAACTTCTCTAGGCAAAAAACACAGGAGAAGGAAAAGACCTACAATAACGAACCCAAAACAATTAAGAAAATGGGAATAGGAACATACATATCGATAATTACCTTAAATGTAAATGGACTAAATGCTCCCACCAAAAGACACAGATTGACTGAACAGATACAGAACCAAGTTCCATATACATGCTGTCTACAAGAGACCCACTTCAGACCTAGAGACACATACAGACTGAAAGTAAGGGTATGGAGAAAGATTTTCCATGCAAATGGAAACCAAAAGAAAGCTGGAGTAGCAATTCTCATATCAGACAAAATAGACTTTAAAATAAAGACTATTAAAGAGACAAGGAGACTACATAATGATCAAGGGATCCATCCAAGAAAAAGATGTGACAATTGTAAATATTTATGCACCCAACATAGGAGCACCTCAATACATAAGGCAGACTAACAGCCATGAAAGGGGAAACCGACAGTAACACATTCATAGTAGGGGAATTTAACACCCCACTTTCACCAAACGACAGATCATCCAAAATGAAAATAAATAAGGAAACACAAGCTTTAAATGATACATTAAAGAAGATGGACTTAACTGATATTTATAGGAAATTCCATCCAAAAACAACAGAATACACCTTCTCAAGTGCTCATGGAACATTCTCCAGGACAGATCATATCCTGGGTCACAAATCAATCCTTGGTAAATTTAAGAAAATTGAAATTGTAGCAAGTATCTTTTCTGACCACAACGCTATGAGACTCCAGTCAATTACAGGGAAATATTACAGGAAAATATTTGTAAAAAAATACAAACACATGGAGGCTAAAGAATACACTACTTAATAATGAAGTGATCACTAAAGAAATCAAAGAGGAAATCAAAAAATACCTAGAAACAAATGACAATGGAGACACAATGACCCAAAACCTAAGGGATGCAGCAAAAGCAGTTCTAAGAGGGAAGGTTATAGCAATACAAACCTACCTTAAGGAACAGGAAACATCTCGAATAAACAACCTAAACTTGCACCTAAAGCAATTAGAAAAAGAAGAACAAAAATCCCCAAAGTTAGCAGAAGGAAAGAAATCATAAAAATCAGATCAGAAATGAATGAAAAAGAAATGAAGGAAATGATAGCAAAGATCAATAGAACTAAAGCTGGTTCTTTGAGAAGATAAACAAAATTGATAAAGCATTAGCCAGACTCATCAAAAAAAAAAAGGGAGAAGACTCAAATCAATAGAAATAGAAATGAAAAAGGAGAAGTAACAACTGACACTGCAGAAATAAAAAAGATCATGAGAGATTACTACAAGCAACTCTATGCCAATAAAATGGACAACCTGGAAGAAATGGACAAATTCTTAGAAATGCACAAACTGCCAAGACTGAATCAGGAAGAAATAGAAAATATGAACAGACCAATCACAAGCACTGAAATTGAAACTGTGATTAAAAATCTTCCAACGAACAAAAGCCCAGGACCAGATGGCTTCACAGACGAATTCTATCACACATTTAGAGAAGAGCTAACACCTATCCTTCTCAAACTCTTCCAAAATATAGCAGAGGGAGGAACACTCCCAAATTCCTTCTACGAGGCCACCATCACCTTGATACCAAAACCAGACAACGATGTCACAAAGAAAGAAAACTACAGACCAATATCACTGATGAACATAGATGCAAAAATCCACAACAAAATACTAGCAAACAGAATGCAACAGCACATTAAAAGGATCATACACCATGATCAAGTGGGGTTTATTCCAGGAATGCAAGGAATCTTCAATACACGCAAATCTATCAATGTGATAAACCATATTAACAAATTGAAGGAGAAAAACCATATGAACATCTCAATTGATGCAGAGAAAGCTTTTGACAAAATTCAACACCCATTTATGATAAAAACCCTGCAGAAAGTAGGCATAGAGGGAATGTTCCTCAACATAAGGCCATATATGACAAGCGCACAGCCAACATCATCCTCAATGGTGAAAAACTGAAAGCATTTCCACTAAGATCAGGAACAAGACAAGGTTGCCCACTCTCAACCTTATTCAACATAGTTTTGGAAGTTTTAGCCACAGCAATCAGAGAAGAAAAGGGAATAAAAGGAATCCAAATCGGAAAAGAAGAATTAAAGCTGTCACTGTTTGCAGATGACATGATACTATACATAGAGAATCCTAAAGATGCTACCAAAAAACTACTAGAGCTAATCAATGAATTTGGTAAAGTAGCAGGATACAAAATTAATGCACAGAAATCTCTGGCATTCCTATATACTAATGATGAAAAATCTGCAAGTGAAATCAAGAAAGCACTCCCATTCACCATTGCAACAAAAATAATAAAATATCTAGGAATAAACCTACCTAAGGAGACAAAAGATCTGTATGCAGAAAATTATAAGACACTGATGAAAGAAATTAAAGATGATACAAATAGATGGAGAGATATACCATGTTCTTGGATTGGAAGAATCAACATTGTGAAAATAACTCTACTACCCAAAGCAATCTATAGATTCAATGCAATCCCTATCAAACTACCACTGGCATTCTTCACAGAACTAGAAGAAAAAATTTCGCAATTCGTATGGAAACACAAAAGACCCCGAATAGCCAAAGCAATCTTGAGAACGAAAAACAGAGCTGGAGGAGTCAGGCTCCCAGACTATACTACAAAGCTACAGTAATCAAGACAGCATGGTACTGGCACAAAAACAGAAAGATAGATTAATGGAACAGGATAGAAAGCCCAGAGATAAACCCACGCACATATGGTCACCTTATCTTTGATAAAGGAGGCAGGAATGTACAGTGGAGAAAGGACAGCCTCTTCATTAAGTGGTGCTGGGAAAACTGGACAGGTACATGGAAAAGTATGAGATTAGATCACTCCCTAACACCATACCCAAAAATAAGCTCAAAATGGATTAAAGACCTAAATGTAAGGCCAGAAACTATCAAACTCTTAGAGGAAAACATAGGCAGAACACTCTATGACATAAATCACTGCAAGATCCTTTTTGACCCACCTCCTAGAGAAATGGAAATAAAAACAAAAATAAACAAATGGGACCTAATGAAACTTCAAACCTTTTGCACAGCAAAGGAAACCATAAACAAGACCAAAAGACAACCCTCAGAATGGGAGAAAATATTTGCAAATGAAGCAACTGACAAAGGATTAATCTCCAAAATTTATAAGCAGCTCATGCAGCTCAATAACAAAAAAACAAACAACCCAATCCAAAAGTGGGCAGAAGACCTAACTAGACACTTCTCCAAAGAAGATATACAGACTGCCAACAAACACATGAAAGAATGCTCAACATCATTAATCATTAGAGAAATGAAAATCAAAACTACAATGAGATATCTCACACCAGTCAGAATGGCCATCATCAAAAAACCTAGAAACAATAAATGCTGGACAGGGTGTGGAGAAAAGGGAACACTCTTGCACTGCTGGTGGGAATGTGAATTGGTACAGCCACTGTGGAGAACAGTATGGAGCTTCCTTAAGAAACTACAAAGAGAACTACCATATGACCCAGCAATCCCAGTACTTGTCATATACCCTGAGAAAACCATAATTCAAAAAGAGTCATGTACCAAAATGTTCATTGCAGCTCTATTTACAATAGCCCAGAGATGGAAACAACCTAAGTGTCCATCATCGGATGAATGGATAAAGAAGATGTGGCACATATGTACAATGGAATATTACTCAGCCATAAAACGAAACGAAATTGAGCTATTTGTAATGAGGTGGATAGACCTAGAGTCTGTCATACAGAGTGAAGTAAGTCAGAAAGAGAAAGACATACACCGTATGCTAACACATATATATGGAATTTAAGAAAAAAAATGTCATGAAGAACCTAGGGGTAAGACAGGAATAAAGACACAGACCTACTAGAGAATGGACTTGAGGATATGGGGAGGGGGAAGGGTAAGCTGTGACAAAGCGAGAGAGAGGCATGAACATATATACACTACCAAACGTAAGGTAGATAGCTAGTGAGAAGCAGCCGCATAGCACAGGGAGATCAACTCAGTGCTTTGTGACCGCCTGGAGCGGTGGGATATGGAGGATGGGAGGGAGGGAGACGCAAGAGGGAAGAGATATGGGAACATATGTATATGTATAACTGATTCACTTTTTTATAAAGCAGAAACTAACACACCATTGTAAAGCAATTATACTCTAATAAAGATGTAAAATATATATATATATAAAATGTAAAGCAAATGAAATATTAAAAAAACTATCATAAATGACATAACTGCTTTTTAAAAATTGGTTAAAATGAACATGCAGAGCTATGCTATATAAACATTTTAAAAGGAATATAATTGATGCATTTAAGCAGATTAGAAACAGATGAAGAGTTAGAGTAACTACCTATAATTTATTGTAGAAGGGCATAGACACAAAAATAATAAAGAGATAAGAGTTATCAGAGGAAAGGAAGTTCTAACATATGACTAGTGATGTTTCAGAGGGTAGAAGTAGAGAAAATGAAATGGAGGGCAATATTTGAAGAGATTCATAATAAATGAGAATACTCATAATTAATGAAAGAAAAATCATTCATTTATTCAATATATATCTTTGAGTGTCCACTACATAGAGTGTTCCGAAACTGGGAATATATCAAAAGGCAAATCAGTTAAAAATCACTGCCATCTTGAACTTATACTCTGGTGAAGAGAATACATAGGGTAAGCAAGATAAATAAAGAAAATGAAAACCATGTTAAACACTCAAAAGTGCCAAAGATTAAGAGGAGGTGGAGGCTCAGAGATTACCATTTCAGATGGTGTGCTCAGGGAAAGCGTCAGAGATGGTACCTTTTGAGTCATGGTCTGAAAGAAGTGAAGAACCATGCAGATAGATGGGTAGAAGAAGAACAATTTTGTAAAATCTGTGAGTATGTCTGTCAATTTCTAGGAAACGCACAGAGAGCAGACAGCTGTAACAGAAGGAGCAAGGGGGAGAGTAATAGGAGGTGCAGTCTGATGTAATGGAGGTGGATGTCCAGATTATAAAGAGCCCTGTAGGCCCATATAAAAACATGGGCTTTGACCCTGAGTGAAACTGGACATGTTTGAGCAGAGGAATGACATGATCTGACTTATGGTTTAACAGAACCACTCTAGCTATTACGTGGAGACTAGCATGAAAAGAGACAAAGAAGAGAGGGGAGGAGACCACTTAGGAGGTTTCTATGGTAATTTACTAAAGGGATGAAAATGGCAGCAGGGTGGAAGCAGGAGGGATGGTAAGAAGTGCTATGGTCCAGGATATCTAGGTGGAATGGATGTGAAAGAAAAACTTTCAAGGACGATTCCAAGTTTTTGGCTTGAGCAACAAGAAGAAGCTGCCAATTACTGTGATGGGGAACACTTTGAAAAGATTGGGTTTAGGGAAATATGAGGAGTTCGAATTTGGACCTGAACTTTGTACTGCCTATTACTAGACTGATTTATATAAAGTTGATAATAGTCAACCATTCTGACCTACAAAAATGAAAACTCTGTATAGTTCAACTTAACAGATATCCAGGAGAAAATGCTGACAAAGCTTTTGGGTGCTCATGGGAAAGGTATAGAAGGTTGATAGAAAATAATAGTGTAAACAATAGTGTCCTGGGATATTCCAATCTTCAGAATGAGGAGCAAACAACCAAGGAAACTGTGAAGGAGAAGCCAGAGACAGACAGGGAGAGTGTGAGATCTTGGATGCCAAGGAGGAAAATGTTTAAAGGAGAGAGAGACTGACTGTGTCATATGATGTCCATGAAGACTGAGAATTAATCCCTGGATTTCATAATGTGGAGATCATTGGTGACCTAGTAAGAGTGCTTATAGATGACTAGCATAGACAAAAGTCGGGTTGGAGTGGTTTCAAGAGACAGTGGGAGGAGGGAAATTAGAGAGTGCTGGTATAGTTGACTAATACAACAGTTTTGGTATATAAGAAAGTAGGAAATTGATGTATAAATTGGAGGAGAAGGTCATGTCAAGAAAGTATTTGTTTAAGATGGAAGAGTTTATGTCTCAATTATATACTGAAGATACTGATTCAGCAGAGGTAGCTAAAATGTGACAATGCTGGACAGAGATGGGAAAATTTCTAGAGAGATGTTCGTGAAGGGGCAAAATGAGATGAGATCACTTGCACAAATGGAGGGAGTGGCCTTTGCTAGGTTTCCATATTATCCAGCAATCCCATTCCTGGGCATATAGCCAGACAAAACTATAATTCAAAAAGATGCATGCACCCCTATGTTCATAGCAGCACTATTCACAGTAGCCAAGACACAGAAACAACCTAAATGTCCATCAACAGCTGAATGGATAAAGAAGATGTGGTACATATATACAGTGGAATACTACTCAGCCATAAAAAAGAATGAAATAATGTCGTTGGCAGCAACATGGATGCAACTAGAGATTATTATACCAAGTGAAGTCAGAAAGAGAAATAAATACCATATGATATCACTTATATGTGGAATCTAAAATATGACACAAATTAACTTATCTATGAAACAGAAAAAGAATTGTGGACATAGAGAACAGACTGGTAGTTGCCAAGAAGGAGGGGGTTGGGGAGGTTGGGGTTAGCAGATGTAAGCGTTTATATATAGAATGGATAAACAACAAGGTCCTACTGTATAGCACAGAGAACTATATTCAATATCCTATGATACACCTGAATGGAAAGGAATATTTTTTAAAAGAATGTGTATATATAACTGAGTCACTTTTCTGTACAGCAGTAATTAACATAACATTGTAAATCAACTCTCCTTCAATAAAATTTAAAAAAAAATTTTTAAATAAAGGACTAAGCTAGGAAGGTAGGAAGTGATTCTCTGAAAATTAATGTTTGAAATTGTGATTATGGGAGAGGTCATAATTTGGAGTAAATTGTTACCAAACCAAGTTTTCCCAATGTGCAGCAAGCCAAATGCTGAGACGCCGAGATCTGCAGCAGAGAAGGGGGTTAATCACGAGGCAGCCAAGCGAGGAAATGGGAGAACAAATCTCAAATCCACTTCCCTGAAGGTGAGGGGCTCAGGATATTTATGGGATAAAGGAGTAGGGTGACCTGAAGCATGGGGAGCATGGGGAATGGTGATTGAAAATAAGAAAAAGGTGAGGTAACCATCATTCTGTGTAGGCACAACTCACTACCTTCCTCTTCATTGCATGCATGTTCAGAAAATGGTGGTGTAAGCATGCCCTGAGGGTGGAATTTTTGGCCCTCTGACATCAAAAGGTCACTGACTGAACACTCATGCATGCCCAGCTTGAGGGCTAGCAGTCCCAATCAGCCTTAAAATGCTCAAGTTTGAACTAGACAATAACTGACTCCAAGTTTCTGAAAAACAACCTGAGCAAACACATTTACACCCCTATGTCAGAGATATTATCTATAGGTGTGATGAAGGGGTCCTGTAACATTGTTTAGACTACGTAACACTTGGAGGATATGCAAGTTTTTGTTTAAAAAAAAGTGAGCTTGATCAGTGAAGGTAGGTTACAATTTATTATTTAGTAAGCAAAGTTTAGTTTAACGGATGTAACTGATAACTATCATCAGTTTCATGACAAGGTCTAGAGTATGAGTCGGTGAGGTAGGAGGAAGGACAAAACTGTTGAAGGGGAAGAGAACCAAGAGTCTGAGATTTGGGGGCGGTGGCAGGGAATCCACAAGAATATTAAAATCACCACCAATTACAACAGAGGTGCAATGGTTGAGAATAACAGGGAATCAAGTGCTAAAGTCTTCAAAGACTGTGGTAGAGACACTTGCTACATGTACATTTCATAAAAGACTGGCACGCAGTATGTCTGAACCTCATTTTTTTATTGAAGTATAGTTGACTTACAATATTGTATTAGTTTCAGGTGTACAGCAAAGTGATCCATGGTTTGGTCAGATTATACTTCATTATAGGTTATTACAAGATATTGAATATAGGGGCTTCCCTGGTGGCGCAGTGGTTGAGATTCCGTCTGCCGATGCAGGGGACACGGGTTCGTGCCCCGGTCCGGGAAGATCCCACATGCCGCGGAGTGGCTGGGCCCGTGAGCCACGGCCGCTGAGCCTGCGCGTCCGGAGCCTGTGCTCCGCAACGGGAGAGGCCACAACAGTGAGAGGTCCGCGGACCGCAGAAAAAAAAAAAAAAAAAAAAAAGGTATTGAATATAATTCCCTTTGCTATTCAGTACATCCTTGTTTCTTATCTATTTCATGTATAGTAGCTTGTGTCTGTTAATCCCATACTCCTAATTTGTCCCTCCTCTTCCCTCTCCCCTTTGGTAACCACAAGTTTGTTTTCTATGTCTGTGAGTCTGTCTCTGTTTTATATATAGATTCATTTGTATTATTTTTAGATTCCATATAAGTGATATCATATAGTATTTGCCTTTCTCTGACTTACTTCACTAAACATAATATTCTCTAGGTCCATCCACGTTGCTGCAAATGGAAATATCTCATTTGTTTGTTTTTAAGGCTGAGTAATATTCCATTGTATACATACACCATTTCTTCTTAAGCCAATTGTCTGTTGATGGACACTTAGGTTGTTTCCATGTCTTGGCTATTGTAAATAGTACTGCTATGAACATTGAGGTGTGTGTATCATTTCGAATTAGAGTTTTAATTTATTCTGGATATATATCCAGGAATGGAATTTCTGGATCACATAGTAGTTCTATTTTTAGTTTTTAAAGGAAGCTCCATGCTGTTTTCTTTGGCTGCCCAATTTACATTCCCACCAACAGTGTAGGAGGGTTCCCTTTTCTCCACACCCTCTCCAGCATTTGATATCTGTAGACTTTTTAATGATGGGCATTCTGACTGGCGTCAAGTGATGTCTCGTGTTTTTGATTTGCATTTTTCTAATAATTAGTGATGCTCAGCATCTTTCATGTGCCCATTGGCCATCTGTATGTCTTCTTTGGAAAAATGTCTATTTAGATCTTCTGCCCAGTTTTTGATAGGTTTGTCTTTTCAGTATTGTGTTGTATGAGCTGTTTGTATATTTTGGATATTAACATCTTATTGGTCACATCATTTGCAAATATTCTCTCCCATTCCATAGGCTGTCTTTTCATTTTGTTGATGGTTTCTTTTGCTGTGCAAAAGCTTTTAAGTTTGATTAGGTCCCATTTGTTTATTTTTGCTTTTATTTCTTTTGACTACAGAGACGAAACTAAGAAAATATTGCTACGATTTATGGCAGAGAATGTTTTGCCTATATACTCTTCTAGGAGTTTTATGGTGTCATGTCTTATATTTAGGTCTTTAAACTATTTTGAGTTTATTTTTGTATGTGGTGTGACAGAGTGTTCTAATTTCATTGATTTACATGTAGTTGCCCAGCTTTCCTAACACCACTTGTTGAAGAGACTATCTTTTCTTCATTGCATATTCTTGCCTCCTTTGCAAGAGAAGGAAAGAATAGATTAATTGACAGTAGGTGCACAGATTTATTTTTGTGCTCTCTATTCTGTTCCATTGATCTATTTGTCTATTTTTGTGCCAATACCATGCTGTTTTGATTACTGCAGCTTTGTAGTATTGTCTGAAGACTGGAAGGGTTATGCCTCCACGTTTGTTCTTTTTCCTCAGGATTCCTTTGGCAATTCTTGGCCTTTTGTGGTTCCATATAAATTTTAGGGTTATTTGTTCTAGTTCTGTGAAAAATGTCATGGGTATTTTGATAGGGATTGTCTTAAATCTGTAGTTTGCTTTGGGTAGGATGGCCATTTTAACAATATTAATCCTTCCAATCCAAGAGCATGGACTATCTTTCCATTTGTTTGAATCATGTTCAATTGTTTTTATCAATGTTTTAGCATATAGGTTTTCAGCATATAGGTCTTCCACCTCCGTGGTTAAGTTTGTTTCTAGTTATTTTTGTTGACATGATTTTAAATGGGATTTTTTTCACTCTCTGATATTTCATTATTTGTGTAAAGAAATGCAACAGATTTCTGTATATTAATTTTGTATCCTGCTGCCTTGCTGAATGCATTTATTAGTTTTAATAGTTTCTGTGTGGAATCTTTAGAGTTCTCTACATACAGTATCATGTCATCTGCAAACAGTGACAGTTTTACCTCTTCCCTTCCAGTTTGGATATCTTTTATTTCTTTTTCTTGTCTGATTACTGTGGATAGGACTTCCAATGGTATGTTGAATAGAAGTGGTGAAAGAGAGCATCCTTGGCATGTTCCTGGATTTAGGGGGATGGCTTTCAGTTTTTAACCATTGAGTATTATGTTGGCTGTGAGTTTGTTGTAAATTGCTTCTATTGTTGAGATAAGTTCCCTCTGTACCACTTTGGTGAGAGTTTTTATCATGAATGAATGTTGAATTTTGTCAAATGCTTTTTCTGCATCTGTTAAGATGATCATGTGGATTTTTGTCTTTCCATTTGTTAAAGTGGTGTATCACATTGATTGATTTGTGGTGTGTGTTGAATCATCCTTTTAACCCTAGAATTAATCTACCTTGATCATGGTGTATGATCCTTTTTATGTATTGTTTGATTCAGTTTGCTAATATTTTGTTGAGGATTTCTGCATCTATATTCATCAAAGGTAATGACTTGTAATTTTCTTTTTTTGGGTATTGCCTTTGGTTTTCATATCAGGGTGATGTTCGCTGCATAGAATGAATTTGGGAGTGTTCCATTCTCTTCAGTTTTTTGGAATAGTTTGAGAAGTATAGGTATAAGTTCTTCTTTGTATGCTTGGTAGAATTCTCCAGTGAAGCCATCCAGTTCTGGAATTTTGTCTGAAGAGAGTTTTTAAATTACAGATTCTACTTTACTTCTAGTGATCAGTCTGTTCAAATTATCTGTTTCTTCTTGAATCAATTTTGGCAGGCTGTATGTTTCTAGAGACTTGTCCATTTCTTCTAGGTTGTTCAATTTGTTGTCATATAACTGTTGATTCTGTTCTCTTATGACTTTTTGTACTTCTGTGTTATCAGTTGTTATTTCTCCTGTATCATTTCTTATTTTGTTTATTTGGTTCCTCTCTCTTTTCCTCTTGGTGAGTTTGTCTAGGTTTGTCGATTTTTTTTTCCAAAATACAGCTCTTGGTTTTATTGATTTCTTTTGTTTTCTTTAACCTCTATTTTATTTATTTTCTCTCTGACCTTTACTTTTTCCTTCCTTCTGCTGACTTTGGGTTTTGTTTGTTCTTCTTTTTCTAATTATTTTATGTGGTAGGTTACAATGTTTATTTGATGTTTTTCTTTTTTCTTGAGGAAGGCCTGTATTGCTATGAACCTCTCTCTTAGAACAGCTTTTACTGGATGCCACAAATTTTGTAATGTTGTGTTTTCATTTTTGTTTGTCTCGAGGTATTTTCTGATTTCTCTGATTTCATTGTTGACCCATTGGTTTTTTAGTAGCATGTTGTTTAGTCTCCATGTGTTCATTTCTTTTCCCATTTTTCTTTATGTGGTTGATTTCTAGTTTCATACTGTTGTGATCAGAAAAGATGCTTGAAATAATTTCTATCCTCTTAACTTTGTTGAGGCTTGATTTGTGACCTCATATGTGGTCTATCCTAGAGAACATGCCATGCGCTCTTGAAAAGAATGTGTATTCTGTTTTGGTGGGGTTTATTTTTGGCACGTTTTATAGTATACCATAGATTTCATATGTTGCTTTTTTTTTTTCATTTGTCTGATTGGGTGATTTCCATTATTCTATCTTCCAGATCACTTATTTGTTCTTCCGTGGCATTTAGTCTGCTATTCATCACTTCTAGATAGGTTTTTTATCTCGGCAATTGAATTGTCTAGTTTTTAGAGTTTCCTCTTTATAGTTTCTAGTTCCATGTTACAGTGATCTGTATTTATATTGATAATCTTTCTTCATTCATTTAGGTTTTTTAACATCTTTATTGGAGTATAATTGCTTTACAATGGTGTGTTAGTTTCTGCTGTATAACAAAGGGAATCAGCTATACATATACATATATCCCCATATACCCTCCCTCTTGCATCTCCCTCCCACCCTCCCTATCCCACCCCTCTAGGTGGTCACAAAGCACTGAGCTGATCTCCCTGTGCTATGCAGCTGCTTCCCACTAGCTACCTATTTTACATTTGGTAGTGTATATATGTCAGTGCCACTCTCTCACTTCATCCCAGCTTACCCTTCCCCCTCCCCATGTCCTCAAGTCTTACACTATAACACTCTTAGAGGAAAACATAGGAAGAACACTCTTTGACATAAATCACAGCAAGATCCTTTTTGACCCACCTCCTAGAGAAATGGAAATTTTAAAATTTAGTATTTTTTTTTATTACCTTCTTTTTGAACTTGGGGTCTAGGAGACTGGTGAGGTCTGTTTCATTATTGTTCTTTCAGGAGATTTCTCTTGTTCTTTCAATTGGGAGTATTTCCTCTGCCTTTTCATTTTAATTAACTTTATCTCTATGAATTTAGGAGAAACAGTTATCTACTGTGGTCTTGAAGGGGTGTTTTTATGTGGGAGTGTCCCTGTAGAGACTGTGTGTGTCCAATGGTTTTGGTGCAAGGGCTACTTTTGTTATAGATACCAGCCATGTATCTCCTCAGGGTGTGCTGAACCTTATCCCCTTGATAGGGTATGTGGTTGGTGTTGTAGTATCTAGAGCCTATGATGGATATGAGGCAGGGTTTCCTCTCTGTTTCCTGGCTGTCACTGCCCTGTCATGGGCATGGTCTGATCCCCAGTTGGAGTAGAAGCCCTGAGGGCTGGGTTTTATCAGGCTCCGTTGCTCTTGAGTGTATGCCCTGCCCCAAAGGAGGTGATTGCTGAAGAAAGTGAGGCCTGTGTGGTCACAGAGGACCTATGTGATGCCTGTGTAGGCTTCCACAGTCCTACGCAGAAGCAGCCTAAACTTGTGTCCCTTTCTCTGTTGTTTGTCACAGATCTAGTGCCAGGCTATGGTGTGGAATAGGCTGGGATTGGTGGTCGGGGCTTTGTGGCTGCAGGAATTGAGGTGGCTGCACTGCTTTCTGAGTTCTGGGCTGCCTCTGTGGCCAACTTCTTCCAGGACCTGTCTGCCCCAAATCTAGCGCTAAGCTGCAGTGTAGAGTAGGAGGAGCCAGGGTGCTCTCCCTGGGAGACATACTGCACACTCCTGTGTGCTGACAATCAAGTTGCTGCCCCGCACAGACCAGACCCCAGCCACCTCTGGGCTGTCTCTGCCTTGCTAGATGAGTCCTCTCCCAGGGACTGTCTGGTGAGATGCAGCACTTAGTTGCTGCCGCTCCTGTGGCACCCTGTGCTCAAGCTGACAACACCTGCTGCAGCTACAGCCACACCCCTGTGCATGCCTTGACAATGGTCTCCAAGGCTCCACTCAGGTCACACACCAGGTGCCCAGATCTGTCTCTGCACAGCTAGACCAACTCTCTGCCCAGATCTCACACCAGGCTGTGGTGTGGAGAGAGTTGGGCCAGGGTGTTCGCCCCTTCAGATTGGGAAGTGGGTTGAGGCAGCAGCAACCAGTGAAAAGCTCTCTCTGCCCTGTCAGCAAGCCAGCATGTGTACACTCTTTGAGAAGAGAGCTTAGGCTTCTCCAGCCCTTCTATGTGTCTGAGCAGATTTCCCAGCAGGCAAGGGGACCCATCTCCCACACACAGGATCCCAGGACAGGGATGCCCAGATTGTGGTTTGACGCACTCACTCCCCAGGGTGAGGGTCAGCCTGTGTAGACCTTTTCCTCCTTACTGATCCCCACAGTGTGCAGGTCCCGACCTACCCGGTTATGTGGAGATCTTTCTTACACCTTTGGTTATGAAGGAGTTCTTCTGCCAGCTTCCAGTTTTAGTATTTTTAGTTTTCCATGAGAATTATTCCACCTGTGATTTTTTTTAATTTATTTATTTTTGGCTGCATTGGGTCTTCGTTGCTGCAGGCGGGCTTTCTCTAGTTGTGAAGAGAGGGGGCTACTCTTGGTTGCGGTGCGTGGACTTCTTATTGCAGTGGCCTCTCTTGCTGTGGGGAATGGGCTCTAGGTGCGTGGGCTCAGTAGTTGTGGCTCGTGGGCTCCAGAGCACAGGCTCAGTAGTTGTGGCACACAGGCTTAGTTGCTCTGTGGTATGTGGGATCTTCCCAGACCAGGGCTTGAACCCATGTCCCCTACATTGGCAGGCAGATTCTTAACCACTGCACCACCAGGGAAGCCCTGTGTGATGTGTTTTTGATGTTTTTGTGGAGGCAGGTGAGCTCCACGTCCTCCTACTTTGACATCTTGATCCACCTCTGAACCCCAACTTTTTAAAGCAACATTTTGTTTATTTACAGATTGGGATTATACTATAAAGGCCACAAAAAGAGTGATGAAATAGAAATAAGTAGAGAAAGTCATTTCAAATAAAGTGGTCAGCAATAGGTTATTCTAGAAGGTGCTATCTGAGTTGGTCTTTGAAGAAGGTACCAGCACTGCATAAAATTGGAGGAAGAGTTGAAACCCAATTTTTAAAGTAAGAAAATAGAAGACAGGAACATTTCAAAGAAGATATAAGAATGACTAATAAGCGTATAAAAAATGATATACCTTGATTGGCAATCAGGAAAGCAAAATGAAAACACAATGAGATACAATTTTACCAACCAGGTTGGAAAAGAATAAAGAATTTATCAATAAGAAATGTCTGCAGTAATGTAGTGAAATGCAACTCTGCTCACAGGAGTGTAAACTGTGAAAACATTTTGAAAAAAGAGAGGAAGGTGTTACCTATTAATTTAAAAAGGGACACAGAGGACCAATTAGCAATCCAGTCCTAGGTGTGTACAATAAATATATGAGTCAAGAGCCCATGACTTTTTTAAAGATATTTTTGATGTGGACCATTTTTAAAGACTTCACTGAATTTGTTACAATATTGCTTCTGTTTTATGCTTTGGTATTTTGGCTGCGAGGCATGCAGGATCCCAGCTCCCCAACAAGGGATTGAACCTGCACCCCCTGCATTGGAAGGTGAAGTCTCAACCACTGGACCACCAGGGAAGTCCCGAGAGCCCATGATTTAAAACCAGATAAATCCACATTTGAGTCCTGCATCTAATAGAAACTAGGAACATATTTAATTTTTGATAACTTCCTTGACCACTCTGAGCTTCAGGTGATGTGAAGACTAAAAAAGATAATTTTTTTTCATGAAGAAACTTTTTCAGGTCATAGATATGTTTATGGCATTGATTATGGTGATGGTTTCATGATTGTATACTTATCTGCAAACTCAAGTTGTATACATTAAATATGTACAGCTTTTTGTATGTCAGGCATACCTCAACAAAGTGTTGGGCTTTTTCTTTTTTAAGAAAAATCATTTTTAAAAAAGATGCTCAGTTGAATGCTGGACATAAAATAAATGCTCAGTTAGAACAATTTAATTATACTAAGATTGTTTTAATTTTATAACAGCCTAAACTTTCAGGAAGAAACTGTTTTACTTTAGTGTTAAAACAAAACTTATACTAAAGAGAAATCAGTATTTTTCCATTTACTCCTGAAATGAAAGGCCAAACATTAAAAGAATTTCAGGGAGCATTATGGTGGCCCTGTTTTACGGTGGGGAAGAGGTGGTCTTTTCTCTAGAATGCCTGAAATCAAAAGAAAACATTAGTCTTAAAGGTGAGTAATACTTGAACTGCTATTATCACTGCTCTTTTTTTCTCTAAGAATGAAGTACACAAGTATTCTGCCCCATGAGGCTTATAAAAGTATTTCCCTACAGTGACCTATCAACTACAGCCATGGCTATTGGGCAGCTGCAGATACCGCAATTTCTACCAAGTGGAGCCTCAGAGGGGGCACAGCAAGCATGACATTTTATGATTCTGGTGTCACCTGCAACATCATGGGCCATCTGGTGAGCAGAAGAGTCCTCAAGAGGAGGTGAAGACTCAAATGCGTAAGTCCCAGCCCAGCGCCAGATACAGATCTGGTAGAATACTGGACTGCGGGACGTGAAGGAGGCACCGCCAGAGCTCCAAGGACTTAACCCACATTGCTTGGTCCTGCACCCCACTGGCCCTGGCCGCCTCACCTGTCATCCAAATCTGTCACTGATGCAGGACGCAGCCTCTCCTCATCTTCTGCCAGGCCCTCGCACTGCAATCTGCATGTCTGTTGAGGTGATGGGCAGCTGGACTTTCAGCCCCAGAGCCTACCCCTGCATCCTAGTGGGGACCCCAGCCCAGAGCTATTATACCCCTAAAACTAATATAATATTGTAAATCAACAATACTTCTATTTTGAGGAGAGCAATCAAGGTGGTGAGGAGTAGGATGTGGAGCTCACCTCCTCCCACAAATATATCAGAAATACATCTACATACAGAACGATTCTCACAGAACATATACTGAACACTGGGAGAAGATCTCAGACTTCTGAAAAAACAAGAAAATCTCCATGTAACCAGGTAGGACAAAAGAAAAAAAAAAGAGTGAAAGGAATCAGGATGGAACCTGCGCCCCTGGGAGGGAGCTGTGAAAGAGGAAATGTTCTCGCACCCTGGGAAGTCCCCTCACTAGCAGGGAGATCTCCCAGGTAGGAGGGGGAGCTTCAGAGCCTTAGAGGAGAATGCAGCAACTGGTTTGCAGAATGCAAAATGGAGAGAGACCTGCACAGATGGTCAGTACGGCTACCCTATGCTGCCCACCACAAGACTCTCATCCGCTGGTGGTGGTGGACAGGGCCTGGGTGCTGAAGCTCGGGCTTCGGAGGTCAGATGTGGGGAAAGGACTGGGGTTGGCTGCAGGGAGACAGCCTGAAGGGGCTGCAGTGTAGTGCGGCTGCAACCAAGGGTGTACTTGGAGGAGGCTTGGGCTCACCAGAGAGGCAAGATTCCATTGTTGGGGGTATGGAAGGGGAGAGGCGGGGGCCACCATAGGTGCTTCTGTCCCTGCACACATGCTCTCAGGCAACAGGACACTACCTACACAAGCTCCAGGGTTGTGTGAGAGCCACTGCTGCAATCTTGGGCAGGGCCACCACTGCCACTGAGAGACCCATGAGCAGGCACCAATCGTTGCCCCCACCGTCTCAGGGCCCATGAAGCACATTCGGGCTGCTGCATCTGCACACACCCCCATCAAGGGGATAACAGCCAGCACACACTGAGGAAAGAGGTAGAAGGCATCCATACTAAAAGCAGCCCTCACGCCAAGAATATTAAGCTCATGCAAGCTATGCAGGGATACTCCTGTATATAAATAGCCTTCCAAGACTACATTACATACTTGTTTCTCCTAAACTCACAGAGTAAGAGAAATATAAGTAAAAGGAAGAAGCAAAGGAACCACTCCCAGTTAAAAGACCAAGTGAATTCCGCTTAAAGAAAAAACAATGAAATAGATTTCTTCAGTCTAATATACACCGGGTTCAAAAAGGAGGTTATGAAAATACTGAAGAAATTAAGAAAGACTATGGACAGAAATTCAGATTACTGCAAAAAGGAACTAGAAACTACAAGGAGCCAAGAAAACTTAGAAAATTTATTTGCAGAGATGAAAGCTGAGCTAAAGGCAATAAATAGCAGAATGAATAATGCAGAAAAAAGAATGAGTGATCTGGAAGACAGAATAATGGAAATCACTCAATCAGAACAGCAGACAGAATGCCAAATTGAAAAAAACATGAAAGCAATAAAATAAATCTATGGAATAATATAAAGTGTGCCAATCTACACATAACAGAGATTCCAGAAGGAGAAGAAAGAGAAAAGGGGATTGAAAATGTATTTGAAGAAATTATGGCTGAAAACTTCCCAAATTTAAAGAAGGAAACAAATATTCAGATACAGGAAGAACAGAGGGTCCCAAACAAGATAAACCCAAAAAGATCTACACCAAGACATACTATCATCAAAACAGAAAAAGTTAAAGAGAGAATTCTAAAGGCAGCAAAACAAAAACAAAGAGTTAATTACAAGGGAACCCCCAAAAGGCTATCAGCTGATTTCTCTACAGAAACACTGCAGGCCAGAAGGGAGTGGCAAAATATATTCACAGTCTTAAAAGGGAAAAAACTGCAACCTAGAATACTCTACCCAGCAAGATTATCATGTAGAATGGAAGAGGCACTTCCCTGGTGGTTCAGTGGTTAAGACTTTGCCTTCCAATGCAGGGAGTTTGAGTTCGATCCCTGGTCAGGGAGCTAAGATCCCACATGCCTTGAGGCCAAAACACCAAAGCACAAAACAGAGCAATACTGTAACAAATTCAATAAAAGACTTTGAAAATAGTCCACATCAAAATAAAAAATCTTAAAAAAAAGAATAGAAGGAGAAATAAAGAACTTCTCAGACAAGCGAAAACTAAAAGAATACAGCAATACTAAACTTATCATAAAATAAATATTGAAAGGTCTTCAATAAAAAGAAAAGAAGCAAGAAGATATAGGAAAGAGGAAATCACAATTAGAAAGTAAATCACTTAAATAAGCCAGCATAGAGATAAAAAAAAATCTATTTGTGAAAGTGAGGATAAACACAAGGAACAGCAAAAGGGTAAAAATTAAGATGTAAAAGAGGACATCAAAATTATAAAATGTGGGGGAGAAGAGTAAGAAAATATAGATTCTATTCCAAGAATGTGTTTGAGCCTATATGACTATCAGTCAAAAGCAAGCAGATATAGGAAGGGGTTAACATACTTCAAAACCAAGGTAACAAAAAATCAAAAGCATACAATAGATTGACAAAAAACAAAAAGAAGAGAACACAGCATAAAATAAAGGAAATCATAAAACCACAGAAAGAAAAAGAACCAAAGAAGAAATACAAAATCAACTGGAAAACAAGGTTTAAAATGGCAATAAATGCATATGTATCAATAATTACCTTAAATGTCAATGGACTAAATGCTCCAATCAAAAGACACAGAGTGGAAGACTGCATAAAAAAACAAGAGCCTACAACATGCTTCCTACAAGAGATTCACTTTAAGGCAAAGGCCACACATAGATTGAAACTGAAGGGATGTAAAAAGATATTTCATGCAAACGGAAATGACAACAAAGTGGGGATCACAATACTCATGAGAAAAAGTAGACTTTAAAACAAAGGCTATATGGAAAGATAAAGAAGGACAGTATATAATGATAAAAGGATCAATACAAGGAGAGGATATTACACTCGTCAACATATGCACCCAGTATGGGAGCACCTAAATATATAAAACAAGTACAGACATAAAGGGAGAAACTGACAGGAATACAATAATAGTAGGAGACCTGAACACCCCACTCACATCAATGGACAGATTTTCTAGACAGAAAATCAATAAGGCAACAGAGATCCTAAATGATACAATAGAGCAGTTAGACTTAATTGATATCTTCAGGACAGTTTATTCAAAAAAAACAGAATACACATTCTTTTCAAGTGCACATGGAAGATTCTCTAGAATTGAGACACATACTAGGGCACAAAACAAACCTCAACAAATTTAAGAGTATAGAAATTATTTCAAGCATCTTCTCTGACCCCAACAGTATGAAACTAGAAATCAAGCACAGAAAAAGAAATGAGAAAAAAAAATACATGGAGACTAAACAACATGCTACTAAAAATAGTGGGTCAATGAGGAAATCAAAAAGAAAATTTAAAAATACCTTGAGACAAATGACAATGAAAACACCATACAAAATCTATAGGATGCAGCAAAAGTAGTTCTAAGAGGAAAGATCATAGGAATACAGGCATTCCTCAAGAAAACAAGAAAAATCTCAAATAAACAACTTAACTCATGACCTAAAAGAATTAGAAAAAGAAGAACAAACAAAACCTAAAGTCAGCAGAAGGAAGGAAGTAATAAAGATCAGAGAGGAAGCAAATAAAATACAGATTAAAAAAACAATAGAAAAAAATCAATAAAACCAAGAGCTGATTCTTTGAAAAGATAAACAAAATTGACAAACATGTGGCCAGGTTCACCAAGAAGAAAAGAGAGAGAACCCAAATAAAGAAAATCAAAAAAGAAAATGAGAAATATCAACCAATACTGCAGAAATACAAAAAACCATAAGAGAATACTGTGAACAATTATATGCCAACAAATTCAACAACTTAGAAGAAACAAACAACTTTCTAGAAACATACAGTCCCCAAAATTGAATCAAGAACAAATAGATAATTTGACCAGACAGATCACTATAAGTGAAATAGAATCTGTAAAAAAAAAAAAAAAAAAAAAAGAGAGATGATTCAAAGAAATGGAAAGATATCCCATGCTCTTGGATTGGAATAATTAATACTGTTAAAATGGCCACACTACAGAAAGCAAACTACACACTTAATGTGATCCCTATCAAATTACCCATGACATTTTTCACAGAGCTAAAACAAATAATTCTAAAATTTATGTGGAAATATAAAAGACCCAGAATTGTCAAAGCAATCCTGAAGAAAAGGAACAAAGCAGGAGGCATAACCCTCCCAGATTTCAGACAATACTACAAACCTACAGTAATCAAAGCAGTGTGGTACTGGCACAAAAACAAACATATGGATCAATGGAACAGAATAGGGAGCCCAGAAATAAACCCACATATGTACAGACAATTTAGCTTCAACAAAGGAGGCAAGAATATACAACGGGCAAAAGACAGTCTCTTCAGTAAGTAGTGCTGGGTAAGTTGGACAGCTGCATGTAAATCAATGAAATTAGAACACACCCTCACACCATGCACAAAAATAAACTCAAAATGGCCTAAAGACTTCAAACGAAGACATGACACCATAAAGCTCCTAGAAGAGATCATAGGCAAAACATTCTCTGAGACAAATTTTACCAGTGTTTTCTTAGGTTAGTCTCCCAAGACAATAGAAATAAAAACAAAAATAAATAAATGGGACCTAATCAAACTTACAAGCTTTTGCACAGCCAAGAAAACCATAAACAAAACAAAAAGATAACCTACAGAATGGGAGAAAATATTTGCTAATGATGCGACTGACATGGGCTTAATTTCCAAAATATATAAACAGCTCATACAACTCAACAACAAAAAAAAAATCAAGCAACCCAATCAAAAAATGGGCAGAAGACCTAAATAGACGTTTCTCCAAAGAAGACATACAGATGACCAGAAGACACATGAAAAGATGCTCAACATCGCTAATTATTAGAGAAATGCAAACTAAAACTACAGTGAGGTACCACCTCACACCAGTCATCATAAAAAACTTTACAAATAAATGCTGGAGAGGGTATGGAGAAAAGGGAAACCTCCTACACTGTTGGTGGGAATGTAAATTGGTGCAACCACTATGGAAATCAGTATGGAGGTTCCTCAAAGAACTAAAAATAGAATTACTATATCATCCAGCAATCCCACTCCTGGGCATATATCAAGCCAAAACTGTAACTCAAAAATATACATGTACCCCTATGTTCACAGTAGCACTATTCACAGTAGGCAAGACATGAAAACAACCTACATGTCCATCAAAAGATAAACGGATAAAGAACATGTAGGATATATATACAATGGAATTCTACTCGGTCATAAAAAAGAATGAAATAATGCTACTTGCAGAGGCATGGAGGCAACTAGAGATTATCATACTAAGTGAAGCAAGTCAGAAAGAGAAAGACAAATACCATATGATATCATTTATATGTGGAATCTAAAATAAGACACAAATGAACCTATCTATGAAACAGAAACAGACTCACATAGAGAACATACCTGCAGTTGGAAAAGGGGAGGGGCAGTGGGGAGGGGTGGACTGGGAGTTTGGGGTTAGTAGATACAAACTATACATATAGAATGGATAAACAAAAAAGCCCTGCTGTATAGCACAGGGAGCTATATTCAATATCCTGAGATAAAGCAAATGGAAAAGAATGTATATATATGTATAACTGAATCACTTTGCAGTACCGCAGAAATTAACACAACATTGTAAATAAACTATACTTCAATAAAAAAAATCTATTTCTATTTTTAAAAATTTGATTCACAATACCACCAAAAAGAATAAAATACTTCAGAAGAAATTTAACAAAATAAGTGTAAGGCTTATAAATTGACAATAATAAAACACTGAGGAGATTACTAAAGATGATCTAAATATACAGGGAGACATTTATGATTCATGATTGAAGTCATGTTCATGATTGAAAGACTGAATATTGTTGAAATAGCAATTATTCCCAAATTGAGCTATACAAGAATCCAGCAGGCATTCATAAGAAATTGACAAATTGATACTAAAATTCATGGGGAAATGCAAAGGACCTAGAATTGTATTGACAGCTTTTAAAAACAACAAAGTTGAACACTACTCCATTTCAAATCTTACTCAAACGATACAATAATCAAGAGAGTGTGCTATTGGTACATGAACAGTCATACAAGAGGTCAATGGAACACAATTATGAGTCAAAACCAAATATTTACACTTACGGTCAAATTATTTCTGACAAAAGTGCCAAGACAATTAAATGTAAAAGGCATAGTCTTCTTAACAATTGAATATTCACATTCAAAAAGAAACTTAAACTATTAGTTCACACTATACCCGCACACAAAAACACAAATTGGATCAAGGGCCTAGAGGTAAAAATTAAACTATTCATTTCTTCAAAACAAGGTGGCGGGGGCAAGGAATCATTAAGACCTTGGTTGGGCAGAAGGTTCTTAATACAACACCAAGTTTACAATCCATTTTTTTAAACTTGGCATTTTGAAAGTCATCAAAAATTTAAACACATGCACATCAAAAGTCACCAATAAAAATTTTTGAAATACACCTAAAACTAATATAATGTTATATGTCAATTATATCTCAGTGAAACAATGGAGGAAAGTCCATACAATGGGAGAAAATATGTGCAATCACATATCAGATAAAGGACTTGTATCCAGAATATATAAAGAACTTTTACAACTCAAAAATAAGGCAAATGAGAGAATTTTTAAATGGACAAAACATTTGAATAGATATTTAACCATAAAAACTACACAACATAGGCTTAGCTAATACACTAATGAGAAGATATTCAATGGCATTAGTCATTAGAGAAATGCAAGTTAAAGCCACGATGACATACCAAAACACACTCACGAGAAAGGCTATAATCAAAAAAGACAGACAATACCAAATGCTAGTGAGAATGAGGAAAGAGTGAAACCCACATGAATTGCTTGTGAGAACATCAAACTGTACAGCCATTTTGGAAAACCATTCCATGGGTTTACTTTTAAATGGAACATAAACTTGCCGTTTGACCCAAAAATTCCATTCCTTGGAATCTATGCAAGAGACCTGAAAACATATTTCCCCACACAGACATGTATAGGAGTGTTCATAGCAGCAATACTCATAATAGCCTCCAAATGGAAATAATCCAAATGTCCAAATACTCAAGAATGTACAAATAAACGTGGTATTTCCATACAATAGACACTACTCCTCAAGTAAAATGAAAGAACACCATTTATGATACAAACCCTCCAGCAAGTAGGCATACAGGGAAATTTTCTCAACATAATAAAGGCCATATATGACAAACCCACAGCCAACATCGTCCTCAATGGTGAAAAACTGAAACCATTTCCACTAAGATCAGGAACAAGACAAGGTTGCCCACTCTCACCACTATTATTCAACATAGTTTTGGAAGTTCTAGCCACAGCAATCAGAGAGGAAAAACAAATAAAAGGAATCCAAATTGGAGAAGAAGAAGTAAAGCTGTCACTGTTTGAAGATGGCATGATACTATACATAGAGAATCCTAAAGATGCTACCAAAAACTACTAGAGCTAATCAATGAATTTGGTAAAGTAGCAGGATACAAAACTAATGCACACAAACCTCTGGCAATCCTATACACTAATGATGAAAAATCTGAAAGTGAAACTAAGAAAACAATCCCATGTACCATTTCAACAAAAAGAATAAAATATCTAGGAATAAACCTACCTAAGGAGACAAAAGACCTGTATGCAGAAAATTATAAGACACTGATGAAAGAATTTAAAGATGATATGAATAGATGGAGAGATATACCATGTTCTTGGATTGGAAGAACCAACATTGTGAAAATGATTATACTACCCAAAGCAATCTACAGACTCAGTGCAATCCCTATGAAACTACCAATGGCATTTTTCACAGGACTGGAAGAAAAAATTTCACAATTTGTATGGAAACACAAAAGCCCCGAATAGCGAAAGCAATCTTGAGAACGAAAAACGGAGCTGGAGGAATCAGGCTCCCTGACTTCAGACTAAACTACAAAGCTACAGTAATCAAGACAGTATGGTACTGGCATAAAAACAGAAATGCAGATCAATGGAACAGGATAGAAAGCCCAGAGATAAACCCACGCACATATGGTCACCTTATCGTTGATAAAGGAGGCAAGAATATAGAGTGGAGAAAAGACAGACTCTTCAATGAGTGGTGCTGGGAAAACTGGACAGCTACATGTAAAAATATGAAATTAGAACACTCCCTAACACCATACACAAAAATAAACTCAAAATGGATTAAAGACCTAAATGTAAGGCCAGACACCATCAAACTCTTAGAGGAAAACATAGGCAGAACATTCTATGACATAAATCACAGCAAGATCCTTTTTGACCCACCTCCTAGAGAAATGGAAATAAAAACAAAAATAAACAAATGGGATCTAATGAAACGTAAAAGCTTTTGCACAGCCAAGGAAACCATAAACAAGATGAAAAGACAACCCTCAGAATGGGAGAAAATATTTGCAAATGAAGCAACTGACAAAGAATTAATCTTCAAAACATACAAGGAACTCATGTACCTCAATATCAAAAAAACAACCCAATCCAAAAATGGGCAGAAGACCTAAACAGACATTTCTCCAAAGAAGGTATACAGATTGCCAACAAACACATGAAAGAATGCTCAACACATCATTAATCATCTGAGAAATGCAAATCAAAACTACAATGAGATATCACTTCACACCATTCAGAATGGCCATCATCAAAAAATCTACAAACAATAGATGCTAGAGAGAGTGTGGAGAAAAGGTAACCCTCTTGCACTGCTGGTGGGAATGTAAATTGATACCACCACTATGGAGAACAGTATGGAGGTTCCTTAAAAAACTACAAATAGAACTACCATATGAAACAGCAATCCCACTACTGGGCATAAACCCTGAGAAAACCATAATTCAAAAAGAGTCATGTACCAAAATGTTCATTGCAGCTCTATTTACAATAGTCAGGACATGGAAGCAACCTAATTGTCCATCAACAGATGAATGGATAAAGAAGATGTGGCACATATGTACAATGCAATATTACTCAGCCATAAAACGGAACGAAACTGAGTTATTTGTAGTGAGGTGGATGGACTTAGAGACTGTCATACAGAGTGAAGTAAGTCAGAAACGAAAAATAAATACCATATGCTAACACATATATATGGAATCGAAGAAAAAAAAAGGTCATGAAGTGCCTAGGGGTAAGATGGGAATAAAGACACAGACCTACTAGAGCATGGACTTGATGATATGGGGAGGGGGAAGGGTAAGCTGTGACAAAGTGAGAGAGTGTCATGGAAGTATATACACTACCAAACGTAAAACAGATAGCTAGTGGGAAGCAGCCGCATAGCACAGGAGGATCAGCTCAGTGGTTTGTGACCACCTAGAGGGGTGGGATAGGGAGGGTGGGAGGGAGGGAGATGCAAGAGCGAAGAGATATGGGAACATATGTACATGTATAACTGATTCACTTTGTTATAAAGCACAAACTAACACACCATTGTAAAACAATTATACTCCAATAAAGAGGTTAAAAAAAAAGAAAGAAAACTTTCAGATGGTAAGCCACTGGGGAAAAAAATGGTCAGAAGAACATAGGGGCAAGACAGGAATAAAGATGCAGACCTACTAGAGAATGGACTAGAGGATACAGGGAGGGGGAAGGGTAAGCTGGGACAAAGTGAGAGAGTGGCATGGACATATATACACTACCAAACATAAAATAGCTAGCTAGTGGGAAGCAGCCGCGTAGCACAGGGAGATCAGCTCGGTGCTTTGTGACCACCTAGAGGGGTGGGATAGGGAGGGTGGGAGGGAGGGAGATGCAAGAGGGAAGAGTAATGGGGACTTATGTATATGTATAACTGATTCACTCTGTTATAAAGCAGAAGCTAACACACCATTGTAAAGCAATTGTACTCTAATAAAGAGGTTAAAAAATTAAAATAAAAAAAATGAATGAACAATATATACAACATGCTACAACATGGATAAAACATGGATAATAGCTACTACAACAGGAATAAACTACCAAAACAGTATATTAGCTGAAACAAGCCAGATGCAAAAGACTACACATTGAATGATTCATTTCTACGAAATATCCAGTAAAAAGGCTAATTTATAGACACAGAGGCAATCAGCGATTATCTTGGTGTGGGTTTTGAGAAAGGATTTAATGCAAACAGGCATAAGGGAACTTTCTGAGGTAATGAAGATGTTCTAAAACTGGCTGTGGTGATGATTACCCAACTCCATAACTTTATTAATAAGCATTAAATTGAAGAAAGAAAAATTTACATCACCTGTAAGGAACAAATGGATATGATGTGTCTCCAGAGAAAGACACAGGATCACTTATTAGTATTCAAGGCAAAAATATTTATATAATTTTACTCTTATCATGAGGAAACATCAGAGAATCTCAAATTGAGAAACACTAAGAAATAACTACCTATAATTTTCAAAAATATTAATGGCTTGAAAAACTACAGAAGGCTAAGGAACTATTCCAGATAAAAGTAAACTAAGGAGACATGACACCTGAAAGAAATGCATGATCCTGACCTGCATCTTACAGACAAAAAAAAAAAAAAAAAAAAAAAAGCTGGTGGTTAATTGGATGAAAGTACACCAAAGGTACAAACTTCCACTTATAAGACAAATAGGTACTACGGATGTAATGTATAGCACACTAACTATAATTAATACTGATGTATGTTATACATTAGAGTTATGAGAATAAATCTAAAGAGTTCTCATCACAAGAAAAAAATTTTTTCTATTTCTTTAATTTTGTACCCATACGAGATGGGGGACTTTAACTAAACTTATTGTGGTAATCATTTCATGATGTATGTAAGTCAAATCATTATGCTGTACACCTTAAACAACCAGTGCTGTTGTCAGTTATATCTCAATAAAGCTGGAAGGAAAAATAATACTAAATTTAAAATTTTTAAATAGATACAGAGATAGAGATATATAATGAAAGGTATTGTTAGTAAAATTGACAAAATTGGAAAATGGACTATGGACTAAGTTACACAACTTACTCTCTAATGATTCAAGGAACAAATACTTATGTATGTGTATTTTTATCTATCTATATACAAATATATATTAACATACATATCCTGTGGTCTTTCTGAGAGACAGGAATAAAGAATGACAAAGCAAGTGTGGCAAAGTGTTAAAAGTTAATAGAGGATAAATAAGAATTCTTTATATTGTTTTTGCACTGTTTCTGTAAGTTTTGAAATATTTCAAAATAACACATTAAATATTCAATAAAACAGCAGGACATTAATAATTCTTTGACATGACATTTATTTCTGAGCAATATGCTTAATAGGCAAACAGTATCAGGAGTCCCACCAAAGTCTAGAACAAGAAAAGATGTCACTCTTCCAATAATATTTGACATTGTACTGGTGATACTAGCCAACAAAATCAGACAAGAGAAAGAAATTAGATGTTTAAAATCTTAAAGGGAAGAAAAATAAGACCATTTGCAAACCATATGATTGTAAAACTAAAAAAATAACTGAAAAAAATAAGAGAATTCCATAAGAAAGCTGAATTCACAATTAAGATACAGAAATCACTGTCTGTCACTTATAACACAGAAGCTAAAGTCCTTGGTTAAAAAAAAAAAAAAAAAAAAAAAAAACTGCATTTGGCTTCAGCCTCAGCCTTTAAAAGCCCAAATAACTACTTCAATGACAGTTTTGTCATTCTTAAAATAGTAAATGATTAATAATCGTGGGACAACACAGGCCATCATCGTATCAAATCATTGGGATAGCATCACTAATTCAATGCAATTCACCACTCAGTAACATGTTCAGGAAGTAAAGAAAGCACAACATAATATACCAGAATTACCAGTATTACTGTGAGGTAAGCAGAGAGTGAGTGGGCCAGTACCTCATTCTGCTTCAGGCAAAGACAAAGGTGTTGCTGTACAAGAGATGTTTGAAGCTGCCTTTTCTTATACAACATTTTCATGTAAAAGCCTGTTTTGCATGTTGGAAAAGGTCTCTCCAATTAAAGACACAGGGATAATGTACTTTGTGGATGACAATACCAAACTGAATAAGTTCAAACATATTGCAGAAAAAGACCCACAATGC
Source organism: Delphinus delphis (assembly GCF_949987515.2). NCBI lineage: Eukaryota > Metazoa > Chordata > Mammalia > Artiodactyla > Delphinidae > Delphinus > Delphinus delphis. The sequence goes on along the minus strand of NC_082686.1, from coordinate 116,062,968 downwards.
TTTGCCATTCGGGAAGAAAACAAGTCCCCTGTGTTATGTTTGTAAGTCCATAGAAAAGGATCTCTTCACATCAATACAGGACTGGGAGTTTGTGGGGAGTTGAAGGGAGCTCCAGCTTTAACTGTGCTGTTTAGATATTCTAAAATATGTATTCAGGTATTTTTCCTAAAGTGAATAAACATAAATAGGAATTTTTTAAAGCTAGTTATGCCCACTAAAAAAAAAAAAAAAAAAGCTAGTTATGCATTCTAGGGGGATAGCAGAATAGCCCTCAACAGATGGACGATCGGCAGCCATCTTGTAACCTACCCAGAACCGGGATTTATTTGCTAATTCCGCCCCTACAGTGGTTCAAGCAGTTCATATTCATTCGATAGTCAGGTTGGAATGACACCAAGAAAGGCCAATGAGTGGGCCTGATAATCCATCCTGACAGTCTTTGGACATCTTAGAGTAAACAAAAATAAGGCAGAAGGAAAGATATCTGATCTGGTGCTTGGCAAGCAATTCCTCAATTTTATAGATGTTATCTCCTGAAAACACCTGGACCAGTACTTTCTAGCATATCAGACCCCTTTTTAGGGTGATGATGATGATAATGATATTGTTTACCATTCACTGCATGTTGGCTACATGCCAGGCACTGTTCAAGATGATGGGAACAGGGCTGACAATGTCAAGTGGGAAAGACTGATTATAACATCATAAACAGTAAATAGTTACTGTTTACTAAGCACTTACTGTGTTCCAAGAACATTTTACATACATTATCTCACAACCCCCCTGCAGAGTGGATGGCATTCTCCCCGTTTCACATGTAAGGAAACTAAGGTTGGCGAAGGTGAAATGACTTGCCCGTGCCTGACCATGGGCATTTCCTGGTGGTCCAGTGGTTAGAACTACAAGCGTTCACTGCAGTGGGGACGGGTTCAATCCCTGGTCGGGGAACTAGGATCCCAGCAGGCCTCGCCGCACGGCCAATTAAAAAAAAGAAAGAAAGAAAGAAAGGGGCTGACCAGAGGAGGAAATCAGGTGCGACTATGCCAGGCCCCCGGTAACTGCCTTTGTCTCAGGACAGGACCACATTCCCTTGGGAGGGGAGCTCACAGTGAGGATTCACAGGGCCCAGGACAATGATGAGCCCAGATGTGAGACTACTGAGGTCAGGAGAGCCGTGGACAAGAGGTGGCACCAGGCTGGGACAGGAGCCGCCACGTTCAGGGCCCCATCCCTGGCCAGGCCAACAGCCCCTAGCCCCACCCTGTGTCCTGGCCAAGTTTGGGTTCCTCCTTTTGGCCCCTAAAACACAGCATGTTCACACTCACTCTCCTGAATGGAGCCCCCATTGAACATTCCCCGACCATGGGATATTCAAGCTTCGCCGACAGAATTCTCCAGGACAAAAGTAGTTGTTTCCTGCAAGCTCCCCAACATCTCCCCACCCCGCCCTCTGTCCAAACAACAGGCACACAGCAACGGCTCCCATCACCTGGGAACATAGAGGAAGGTGCCAGTGGCATCCACATTCACCCCACGAGAACTCAGGTTCCTGGCACGGCCCCCTATGCCAGTGTACAGCCCCGTAAGTTCCCCCAGCCAGCATCCTGACCTAAGCAGGGGAATTTCTTGGCCCGTGGCTGAAACACCGGAAGTGCAGCCAGGAGAGTGGATGCAGGCCAGGAGTGTAGGGGAAACCCCTCAAGGCAGGCCCAGGAAGTTTGAGTTCCCTTCATGACTGTCACTAACAGGCTGGGATGTGACCTCAACCATAAACCGCCCTATTCCTGAACCCCTCAAATGCTGAATGAAAACAAATGCAGTGATCTTAAACTTCCTCACAAAACAGAATCTTTGTGGAGGTGCTTAAGGAGAATTCCTACGCCCATGACTCCAGGCATTCTGAGCAGTGGTTCTGCGATGCAGCAAAGAATCTGCATTTCACACCAATTGGCCAGAGAAGGCCAGTGTCTGCCAATTCACAAACCAGTAGCTTGAACACCCATCGAGAGAAGCCTGATTTAAATGGAATTCAGTACAAAGGAATGCTATGTGGCCCTCAAAATGAGAATATATAAGCTATTTTGTAAAAAGGGCCAAAGTGAGCAATCACGTGGTTAAAGGACAGGGAGGGAGATGTTTCACCTTCCTCTCCAACCATATGAAAGTATTACCTATTCCAGAATCATTATTGGATGTTTTCTCCTATTAACACTGGTTAGGCAGTCGAGCCACACCTTCTCTTGGCAACCATCTTCAGGGATCTGACAGTCATTGACATCACAGGTAAGGAGAGGCTTAAGGATGTCATCCAAAAATTCACCTCACGTGGATAGACCTAGAGTCTGTCATACAGAGTGAAGTAAGTCAGAAAGAAAAAGACAAATACCGTATGCTAACACATATATATGGAATTTAAGGAAAAAAATGTCACGAAGAACCTAGGGGTAAGACAGGAATAAAGACACAGACCTACTGGAGAACGGGCTTGAGGATATGGGGAGGGGGAAGGGTGAGCTGTGACAGGGCGAGAGAGTGGCATGGACATATATACACTAACAAACGTAAGGTAGATAGCTAGTGGGAAGCAGCCGCATGGCACAGGGATATCGGCTCCGGCTCCGTGCTTTGTGACCGCCTGGAGGGGTGGGATAGGGAGGGTGGGAGGGAGGGAGACGCAAGAGGGAAGAGATATGGGAACATATGTATATGTATAACTGATAAACTTTGTTATAAAGCAGAAACTAACACACCATTGTAAAGCAATTATACCCCAATAAAGATGTTAAAAAAAAATCACCTCACTATTGGACCAAAAGAAGTTAAAAGGTCACTTCCAGGGCGAGGTCTCAGGGGACGAGGGAACTACATCTCACTGTCTTGGTGCAGCGCTCCACTGGTGGGACTTGAACTTGAATAAGTTTTCCGGTTAAGGTTTTCCGTATCTGAGGTCAACGCAAGGAAAGCCAGGAACTCGACCCAGGAAGCCTAGTCCTAGAGCGGCACGATTGCTCCGCCCCCTTGAGGCCCATGGAAGTATTTCTCTAGAGTAAACTATCCACCACAGCCGGGGCTACTGGGCAACACAGAGGCCTCCACTTCTAGGGGCGGAGCCTAGGAGGGGGCGGAGCTTAGCGTGAGGATGCTTTGCGACTCAGGTTCCGCCGGCGTCGCTCCCAACATCCTCGGCCCACTCCTGCGCAAACCAGTTCACGTGAGGGCCTGAAGATTCACACAAGCAAAGCCGAGCCCAGCAGCTCCCCTAGAAGCCAGGACTGAGGGATCCCGAGAGGCGCCCCCAGAGCTCCGAAGGCTCCTCTTTCGTCCCGCAGTCCTGCGCCCCACCGCCCTGCTTCGGCCTCACCTGTCAAACCGATCTGTCACTGCCTGCAGGACCCAGCCCTTCCTCGCCTACTGCCAGGCCCCAGGCCCGCGGCCACATTGAGAAGATGGGCAGCCGGCCCCGCAGCCCCAGCGCCTCCCCTGCGGACCGGTGGGGACCGCATCCCGGAGGACCGGGCCCTGCCAAGCGCCGGCGAACGGAGGAGCCCGCGGGCCCCGAATCCAAGTCCAGGGCGGCGTCCAGCCTGGACAACCTGACCTGGCCCCCGACCGTGGACACGCTCATCTTCGTGGTGGTCCTGCCCGCCGGCTGTGCCCTGCACGTGCCCCTGGACGACGTCGACCTGCTGCTGGAGTCCGAGCCAACGTCCGTGCTGCAAGTGTCTCTCGGAGATCACATCCTCATGCTGGTCCCTGCGGCCCTCCTGGGCCCGGGTGTGGAAGGCCCGTGGGGACAGGGCCTGGGACGGGGCGCTTTCCTGAGCCCTCCCGGGGAGTACATGGCCCCGGAGCCGGGATTCTTGTGCGCAGCTGTCCCAGAGATCGCCTGCCAAGAAGAGGTCAACGAGGAGGACGCGGATGCTGACGCCGACTTCCTGCCGGCTGGTACAGATGCTGCTGCAGTCTCAGTCGCTGCGCTCCGCCCCTCGGCTGGATGCATGTCTGGCTTCCACTTGTTGGGCCAAGTCTCAGAGCCGTCCCCTCGGACCCCCAACACTAGTCCAGAGAGACGCTCTCCTCACCACGACGACAACCTGGACTTGCACCTTCCAGAGCCCTTCCCTGGCTCACCACTCCAACCTCTACCTCCCTCTCCAAGTCCAGGTCCTCACCAGCGTCCCCAGCGCCCTCATGGTCCCCCACGCAAGATCCGGAAATGCCTGTTCCCTTAATCAACTGCCTCCCACAATTCCTGGCCAACTCAACGGGGACCAGGAGAGAGTCTTCTGATATTGGCTGTGTGTACCTTGCACACACTGTAAGAATCATATGAACAGATGCTTTATGGATGCAGGCTGCACTGCAGAATTCTGATCAGTGACTGACTAAAACACCTGAAAGGAAGCTCACCCGGGCAAAGAAAAGCCGCTTGAAATACAGTCTGCTTTCCGACAGCCAGAGTGCTCCTTAGATTTTCTCTAGGGAGGGCACCCTTAAGCAGCTCTACCCCACTCCCATTCGCTTCAAACCTAAGCGCCAGCACTTTTCTCTAAAAAGCCATCCTTTTCTGGGCACCCTACCACTGCCCATACCGCTGGTCCCCCCAACCCCCTTAATAGAGTAATTGCTAAATTTGTTTTGTTTACAGGGGTTTGGACCTAGTGTCCAGACCAGTTTACAACAACCCTCTACCCAGTTTGACCGTTTCTGGATGGCAGCTCGAGCCCCTTTGGGGGAATCTAGCCAGTAGTTGTATGTGGACAAATCTTTGTTGGATACAGAACACAGGATGGGGAACAATGATCAGGCGCCCCCTCTTTGTGAATGAGCAGGTTGGCAAATGGTTTAACTTTATTGCTGGGTTTGGGGTGGTATTTTCCCAAAAGAGCCAACTGTTTTCCATTCTTCTTATATGCTTTTAATATATTTCTCTTGTCCTGGAAAAGTTTGTAATTCTAAAGATTCTGTGTTTTATACTTCTAAGATCCCAAATAGGTTTTGTACATTACTACTAGCATATAGAAATAATTTGCTCTTATATTGGTCTGATATCCAGCAAAATTATGTAATTTCTGTAACCACTTCTCTGTAGGTTCTCTTGCTTGACTGATAAAGATCGCTCCAAATAATGAGAGTATGTCTCTTTTTTTTCCACAAGCCTCTTACATTTTATTTTTCCTTAATCTTTTTTAAAAATAAATTTTTTTATTCATTTATTTTTGGCTGCGTTGGGTCTTCGTTGCTGTGTGCGGGCTTTCTCTAGTTGGGATGAGCGGGGACTGCTCTTCGTTGTGGTGTGCGGGCTTCTCATTGTGGTGGCTTCTCTTGTTGGGGAGCATGGGCTCTTGGCGTGTGGGCTTCAGTAGTTGTGGCACGCAGGCTTCACTAGTTGTGGCTCGCGGGCTGCAGAGCACAGGCTCAGTAGTTGTGGTGCATGGGCTTAGTTGCTCCGTGGCTTGTGGGATCTTCCCAGACCAGAGCTCGAACCCGTGTCCCCTGCATTGGCAGACGGATTCTTAACCATTGCACCACCAGGGAAGTCCCTCCTTAATCTTTTTTATTGGATATTACTTCAAGTAACATATCCAGGTTGACTGGTATAGTCAATAGGGTCATCCCTTTCTTTTTCTTTTGTTTTTTTGAAGTATAGTTGATTTACAATATTAGTTTTTGGTGCACAACAAAATAATTCAATATTTTTATAGATTATATTCCAGTTAACGTTATTACAAAAAATGGATACAAATCCTCTGCTGTACAATATGTCCTTGTTCCTTACTTACTGTATACACAGTAGTTTTAATCTCTCAGTCCTCTACCCTATCTTGTTCCTCTCTCCCCTCTCTCCGGTGACAACCACTACTTTGTTCTCATTATATGTGAGTCTGTTTCTGTTTTATTCTATGCATTTATTTGTTTTACTTTTTAGCTTCCACATATGAGTGATAGCATAGAGTATATGTCTTTCTCTGTCTGACTAATTTCATTAGGCAGAATACACTCTAGGTCCATCCACGTTGCTGCAAATGGCAGAACTCCATTCTCATCAGACTGGCATCCATTTGCACACACTTTGCAGTGGGTATTCAATAAAACCAAATGAGGTTTTCTTCTCCTAATTTTCTTTTGCCCTGAAAGTTTGGCTTTAATCCAGAAAGAGTGTTCTCTTTGGTGTCAGGTGGTGGAGGCTCTGGAGTCTGCATTCAGAGAAGTCACATTGGGGCCTAAGTCATGAGATGTACAAGCACCTCATTTATCCACCATTGCCAGCTCTTATGGGGTAGTTTAAGTGCAGAGCTTCTACTCTTCCAGGAAAGATGCCTGCTTCTTACATGTCATCTCACTCAACTCCTCATAGCTTCACTAAGGAGATTTGGCTTGAACAAAATTGTGCATTTGAGAGGCTCCTTCGATAAGAAGGGGAGAAGATTTCTCAGTTTCAATGGGCAGCATATTTTGATTTGGTATAAGGAGGCTTCCAAACAAAACTCTGAGTCAAAAGCTGCTTCATTAAAACATTCTCTGGGGCTTCCCTGGTGGTGCAGTGGTTGAGAGTCCGTCTGCCAATGCAGGGGACACAGGTTCGTGCCCCGGTCCGGGAGGATCCCACATGCCGCGGAGCGGCTGGGCCCAAGAGCCATGGCTGCTGAGCCTGCACGTCCGGAGCCTGTGCTCCACAACGGATGAGGCCACAGCAGTGAGAGGCCCGCATACCGCAAAAAAAAAAAAAAATTCTCTGGCCAAAGCTAATGACCAATTTGAAAAACAACTAGACTTATTTCTCTATTAAGTCCTCCAGTTGCCTTTCCCAGATCTCCCTCTGCCTCATCTCCTGCCATTCTCTCTCCTTCTGAAATTCCACTGACTCGTCTTTTAATTCCCCTTTTCCAGGTCCCCTGCCTTTGCCCAACAAACCTCCCAAGAACCCAAAATGCTAGCTGCCTCTGAAGATCCACCCCCATGCACCAGACAACTTCAGAGTTTAAACCTTGGACCTGAGCTGAATTAAGAGCTATTTGTAAAAATGTCTCTAAATTCAGACAACACCAGCAAATATTCAGAGAAGAATTTAGCATTCTGTCGGGTGCATAAGCCCCAGAATTGTCTTGACACAAATCACTCATACACATATTGGTCAAACTGCCCAATGCTCATTCTGGATGGCAAAGCAGACTGGACTGACCCAGGAAAGGACCTGCAGGTCTCTCTTACCACAATAAACCTAAGGGTTCAATAACAAGCCTGAAAAGTTGGGCAAAGTCTCCTAAAAATCATACCTGAAACATTTCCAATAAAAATCAATGCAACTGCTACTCTTTCTATAACAAGCCCTGCCACCTTTGCTCGGCCTCTTCCTTGGCATAAACGTCCCACACACGTGATCAGTATTTCAAATAAGGCACAGATTTTCCCTGTCTCTCAGCCTTTATATGTAACCCTTGAGCCCTCTGACTGAAAACATTCCTTCCTGCTCCATGACAACACACTTGCCAATCTAACAAGGTAGAACTTAACTTTACACATAGAACTGTTCATTAGAAGCACACCAGAGGGACTATTTCTTGAGTTTTCAGAGGAGCTCTCTATTCATAATCAGGTGTATCTGGTGTGAATATACCTTTACATTCCGCATTATATTTGATAGATACTCCAGATAAATGTCTTGACACAAAATCTGACCTTTATGAGTTAGAAATTTCACTGACGTAGAAAAGATAATGGGAGCAGAACTTATTAAAGTTCAGATACATTCTACAAAACCATTACCCAAACTTCCCACAATATCCCTTGATGCCAAAAGAAGAGGTGAAATGTATAGTTGAATGCCTTCTACAAAGGTCTTCCCATGCACTCCCTTTGTAACACTCTCATCCAGCAAGAAATGAAGCCAAACAGACAAGGATTTTGATTTGTTCGAGACCTTAAGGCCATCAATAAAATAGGTATACCTCACTTCCTGACAAAAATTTACCCAGAAACCGTTTTATCATCAATTCCACATGAAGCCACTTGCTTCACTCTAATGAATCTCTCCTCTGCCTCTTTCAATGTGTTTCTAGACCAAGACAGTCAATACCTTTTCGCCTTCACCTGAGGAGGACAATAATATACCTGGACAGTCATGCCCCTGGAGTACATTGGAACCCCCTTCTATTTTTCCCTGGTTCTGGATCATCACTTAAAAGGTCTAAATTTCCCTTCTGATTCAGTTCTTAATACAATGTATAATGATAATTTCATAATACATAATATCATAATACAATGATAATTTACTTTGTTCAAAGAACAAGGAAGCCTGTAAAAGGATTCCATTGACTTACCCCAGCCTTATCAAAAAGGAGGCATAAAATTTCAAATATAAGTTATAATTTTGCCAAAATACAGTCCATTATTTAGAGTACACCCATTTCAGGAGAGGAAAAACTTCTTTTCTGATAAAGACAATTCAAACATATCCTAGACCCCTCACAAAAGACAACTGAGAGTTGTCTGGTTTTAACTGAATATTTGCAGACAATGGGTGCAAGTTTTATTAGACAGAAACACCTCTTTATGAATTGACACTCCCCTCAGTAAGAGACCCTATCCTGGGGAACTCAACTGTGAAGAGGTCTTCTGTAACCTGAAGAAGACTGTTCAACCGCCTCTTTCTCTATTCAAGTCTAACTACTAAGAAATCTTGTGTCTATTTGTGAATAAGCTATCTGACAAGTGTTTGAGATTTTAACTCAGCTTGACGAGAACTATCAAAAACCCATTGCTCCTAAAACTGGAAACAACTAAGATGTCTTTCAATAGGTGGAGAAATATCTGTGATTATACAGAATCTATATATCTATATATATTATATAATACATATATATTGTATATATATATAATATAGGAATATTATTCAGGTTAAGAAAAAAAGGAAATGAACTACCAAGCCAAGCAATAAATAGAATAATCCTAAAGGCATATTGCTAAGTTACAGAAGTCAGTCTGGAAAGACCATATACTGTGTGAATCCAACTATATACATTCTGAAAAAGGCAAAACTATAGAGACAGTAAAAAGGTCAGTGGTTGCCAGGGGTTCAGAAGGAGCTGGGTAAATAGATGGAGCGCATGTGATTTGTAGGGTGGGTATCTACTCTCCATGACATTATATGGAGAGGTTCATATGGAAATTTTACCAAATACTTAAGGAAAAGTTATACCTATTCTTCACAAACTACTCCAAACAGTTGATGTAGGGAGAACACTTTGAAACTCATTCTACAAGGCCAGCATTACCCCAATACCAGAAACAGAAAAAGACACTAAAAAAAAGAAAATTACATGCCAATATCATTGATAAACTACATGGAAAAATCCTCCACACAATATTAGCAAACTGAATTCACCAATACATAAAGAGGATCTTACACCACAATCTAGTGAGATTTATTCCATGGATTAAAGGATGAATTCATATTCACAAATCAAGTGATGTGATACAACACATTAACAAAACAAAGGATAAAAATTACATGGTCATCTCATGTATGCATAAAATGTATTTGACAAAATTCAACATACATTCATGATAAAAACTCTCAACAAAGTGGGTATAGAGGGAACATACCTCAACATAATAAAGGCCATACATGACTAAGCCACGCTCACATCATACTCATTGGCCAAAAAAACTGAAATCTTTTCCTCCAAGATCATAAACAAGACAAGGATGCCCACTGTTGCCATTCCTATTTAACATAGTGTCGGAAGTCCTAGTGACAGCAATCAGACAAGAAAAAGAAAAGGTATCCAAATTGGAAGGGAAGAAATAAAGCTGTCACTATTTACAGATTACACGATACTATATACAAAAAAAAACCCTAAAGACTTCACAAAAAAACCTGTTAGAACTAATAAATAAATTCAGTAAAGTTGCAGGATACAAAATTAATATTTAGAAGTCTGTTGCCTTTCTATATACTGATAATAAACTATCAGAAATATAAATCAAGACAACAATCCCATTTACAATTGCATCAAAAGGAATAAAACACCTAAGAGTAAATTTAGCCAAAGAGATGAAAGACCTATACTCAGAAAATTATAACACATTGATGAAGGCAATAGAAGTCAATATAAATAAATGGAAAGATATCCCATGTTTATGGATTGGAAGAATTAATATTGTTAAAATGTCCCAGCTACTCAAAACAATCTACAAATTTATTGCAATTCCTATCAATAAACACACATTTTTCACATAACTAGAAAAATAATTCTAAAATTTATATGAAATCACAAAAGACCTCAAATAGTTAATCTTGAGAAAAAGAACAAAGCTGGAGGTATCATGCTCCCTGGCTTCAGGCTACACTAGAAAGCTAGAGTAATCCAAACAGTATGGTACTGGCACAAAAACAGATAAATAGGTCAATGGAACAGAATAGAAATCCCAGAAATAAACTCATGCACATGTGGTCAATTAACCTACAATGAATGGGGCAAGAATATATAATGAGGAAAAGCCAGTCTCTGCAACAAAGGGTGTTGGGATAGTTGGAAAGCTACATGTAAAAGAACAAAATTAGAACATTTTCTCACACCATGTAGAAAAATAAACTCAAAATGGATTAAAAATCTAAATGTAAGAACCTGAAACTGTAAAACTCTTCAAAGAAAATATAGGCAGTATGCTTTTTGACATAGTTTTTAGCGGTATTTTTTTTAATCTGTCTCCTTAGGAAAAGAAAACAAACAAAAAAAATGGACTACATCTAACTAAAAAGCTTCTGTAAAGTGAAAGAAACCATCAACAAAATGAAAAGCCCATCTACTGAATAAAGAAGATAGTCACAAACGATATATCCAACACAGGATTAATATTGAAAAAAATATAAAGAACTCATACAACTCAATATGAAAAGATAAAAACTACCTGATTATGAAACATGAAGAGGATCCAAATAGACATTTTTCCAGAGAAGACATACAGATGGCCAATAGGCACATGAAAAAATGCTCAACACCTTTAGTCATGAGGGATATGCAAATCAAAGCCACAATGAGATACCACTTCACACCTGTCAGAATGACTATCATCAAAAAGACAAGAAATAATAAGTGTTGGCAAGGACATGGAGAAAAGGTACACTAGTACACTGTTGGCGGGAATGTGAATTGGTGCAGCCACTATGGAAAACAGTACAAAGGTTCCTCAAAAAATTAAAAATAGAACAACCATATGGTCCAGCAATTACCCTCCTGGGTATATATCCAAAGAAAATAAAAACACTACTTTGAAAAGATATATGTACCCCAATGTTCACAGCAGAATGCCAAGATATGGAAGCAACATAAGTATCTATCAACAGATGAATGGATAAAGAAGATGTGGTATATATAAATATATATACATATATGTAATGGAATATTACTCAGACATAATATACATATAATGGAATATTACTCAGCCATAAAGAATAAAATTTTGCCATTTGTGACAACATGGATGGACCTAGAGTGTATTATGCTTAGTGAAATAAGTTGAACAAATACTTCATGTTTTCACTTATATGTGGAATCTAAAAACTAAAACAAATAAACAAATATTACAATTCAGAAACAGACTCACAGATGTAGAGAACAAACTGTTTGTTACCAGAGGAGAGAGGGTTGTGTGGGGAGAGACAATATAGGTAAAGGGAATTATAAGGTACAAACTACTAGATATAAAATAAATAAGTGACAAGGATGTAATGTACAGTACAGGTAATATGACCAATATTATATAATAACTTTACATGAAGTATAATCTATAGAAATATTGAATCACTATGTTGTATAGTTGAAACTAATATTGTAAGCCCACTATAGTTCAATATAAAATAGGCATAATTAATTCATTAATTAAAATATGGGTAAAAATGCCAACAGTTTTTTTGCATACATAGAAAAACCCACCCTAAATTCATATGGAATCTCAAAGAGCCCCAAATAGCCAAAACAATCTTGAAAAAGAAGAATAAAGTTAGAGCTCTCACATTTCCTGATTTCAAAATTTATTACATAGCTACAGTAATCAAATCAGTGTGGTGCTGGCATAAAAACAGACCAATTGATTAGAATACACAGCCCAGAAACAAACTCTTGCATATATTGTATAATGAAATTCAGCAAGGGTGCCAAGTCTACTCAATGGGGAAAGGATAACCTTTTCAAACAATTTGGTTGGGGTGGCGGGAGTTTTGAAATAAGTAAAGGGGATTAAGAGGTACAACCCTCCAGTTATAAAATAAACAAGCCATGGGGATATAATATACAGCATAAGGGATTTGGTCAGTACTATTGTAATAATGTTGTATGGGAACAGATGATTACTAGACTTATCGTGGTGATTATTTCATAATGTATGCAAATGTAAAATCACTATTTAGTGCATCTGAAACCAACATAATATTGTTCTTCAATTATATTTCAATAAAAATTTTTTTGTTGTTGGGAAAAACTAGATATCCACATGCAAATAATAAATGAAGTTGAACCCTTACCTTACACTGTATACAAAAATTAACTCAAAATGGATCAAATACCTAAACATAAGACTTAAAACTATAAAACTCTTACATGAAAACATAAGGGGAAAGCTTCATTATATTGAACTTGATTTCTTGGATATGATACCAAAAGACAGACAACAAAAGTAAAATAGATAAATTGGACTACATCAAAATTTAAAACTTTTGTGTATAAAAGGACACTATTAATAGAGTGGAAAGGCAACCTATAGAATAGGAAAATATTTGCATATCTGCTATGTGATTAATATCCAGAATACATTAAGAACTACAACTCAACAGGAAAAAATACCTGACATTTAAATGGGAAAAAGACTTGATAGTCATTTCTCCAAAGAAAATATACAAATATATATAACCGTACAGGAAGCATATGAAAAGGTGTTCAACATCACTAATCATTAGGGAAATGCAAACTACCATGAGATGCCACCTCACACCTATTAGGGGGTTTGCTATTAAAAGAAAAAGAAAACAGAAAAAAACCAAGTGTTGGCAAGGATGCGGAAATTTTGAGACCATTGTACACTGTTGGTCAGAATGAAAATGGTGTAGCCTTCATGGGAAATGGTATGTCAGTTCTTCAAAGAATTACAAATAGAACTACTGGGCTTCCCTGGTGGCGCAGTGGTTGAGAGTCCGCCTGCCGGTGCAGGGGACGTGGGTTCGTGCCCTGGTCCGGGAGGATGCCACATGCCACAGAGAGGCTGGGCCCGTGAGCCATGGCCGCTGAGCCTGCGTGTCCGGAGCCTGCACTCCACAACGGGAGAGGCCACAGCAGTGAGAGGCCCGCGTACCACAATAAAAAAAGAAAAGAAAAAATAGAACTACTGTATAATCCAGGAATTTTGACTATATATCCAAAAGAATTGAAAACAGGATCTCAAAGAGATATTTGTACACTCCTATTGATTGCAACATTATTCACAATAACCAAAGGTGGAAGCAGCCCGAATGTTCATAAAAGGATGACTTGATAAACAAAATGTAGATACATACAATGGAATATTACTCAGCCTTCAAAAGGAAGGAAATTCTGACACACGTTACAACATGGGTGAATACTGAGGACATTATGCTAAGTGAAATAAACAAGTTACAAAAGATAAATACTGCATGATTTTACTTACATGAGGTATCTAGAGTAGTCAAACTCATAGAAACAAAAGTAGAATGGTGGTTTCCAGAGGCTGGAGAGAGGGGGCAATGAGGAGTTGTTTAAAAAGTAGACTGTTGGGCTTCCCTGGTGGCGCAGTGGTGGAGAGTCCGCCTGCCGGTGCAGGGGACGCGGGTTCGTGCCCCAGTCTGGGAAAATCCCACATGCCGCAGAGCGGCTGGGCCCGTAAGCCATGGCCACTGGGTCTGCGCGTTGGAGCCTGTGCTCCGCAACGGGAGAGGCCACAGCAGTGAGAGGCCCGTGTACCGCAAAAAAAAAAAGAGTACAGACTGTTAGTTTTGCATGATAAAAAGTTATGGAGACTGGTTACACAACAGTGCAAATATACTTAATACTACTGAACTGTACACTTAAAATGGGTATTTTATGTTATATGTATTACCACAATTTTGTTTAAAACACATCTGAGGTTATTTCCAGGTCGTATGTCATCTGTCAAAAACATGATCCTGGAAAAACTGTAAAAATGGGACATAGCCAAGAAAAATGTTTCAAAGGCCCTTTGAACACCTACAGATAGGTTTTTTTCCCCAGCTTCCACTCTTCATGAGATTTGAACAGGTCTAAATCTATTTTCAGGATGGGTTAAATCATTTCCAGGTTGAATATCTACAGTCCTTACAGTTGCTAAAAAGCTGCTTGCTATTGTGTTTCCAACCTGGATCATACCAGTGACCAAGGCACATATTTTACAGGAACCATCATAAAAGAGTTCTCTAAGGCATTGCCCCTTACTCATAAGCTATACTGTCCTTACCAGCCTCAATCTCCTAGAGAGGTTAACAGAACCAATGGCATCCTTAAGTTAAAATTAGCAACATTTTAAGAAACCCTCGTGCTTCCTTGGCCAATTGTACTCCTGCTAGATCTCATGAAGCCATACTTTCCACTTCCTTGGGGACATATTGATTATCCCCCTATGAATTAGTAAAGCCCATGAATTTAGGGATTTCATCTCCAATTCTAGATTATACTCTATTGTATATAGACATGGCAAAATATTTCAGAAGACTCATACACGTACCCAGTCCTATCACCAGCAGGTTAAGTCCACCTCTCAACCAAGTCTTCCTAACATGCCTCTTTATGATCTTTAGCCAGGAATTTCATCTACTAGAAGAGATATAAAAAAAAAACCTGCTCTTGATCCTCACTGGAAGAAACTTTATCAGTTACTATTAACAATAAACATATCCGGGAAACTCCAGGAAGTTAATACTTTCACATTCACAACTAAAGAAACAATTCAGAGTTCCATAAAATTTAAAATGTATTCCACTAGGGGATATCAAATTGAGGCTTCTCAGAGTACTCTAGAAGAAGCCAATCTTTAGAACCATAAAGCTAAAGAATGACATTGACCAGAAAGCAGAATAGGAAATCCCCAGCACCCTTCCCCCAGACAGAAACAATGATTTGACTGCCATCCATGGGTAAAAGTTCCTTTGTAGGAGCCTTGGGACTAGGTAGGAGGCTGTGAAATCCCAGTGGAACCCAAGACCAAGGAGGGTGCTTGGACAAGGAAGGCCCTAGTGGCAGGCCCACTGACTGCTGTGGTACCAGCTGTAGTTTCAAAAGCTGCCACATTCCTCTGTGGACTTGGCTCCATCCCCACTTGTCTGAGATCCTCCCACCAGCCCCATCCACCAAGGAACACAGGAGGAGCCACTCCATCAGCACCCTCAGTAACAGGCCACCGACCATGGACCCAACTGCAGACCCTAAAAGCAGCCCTGTAATCCAGCTCCAGTCCTGTTTGACCACAGTCCCAGAGACAGTCCCATCATTCTGGAAATCCAGTAGGAGAAGCTTTTACTAGGCAAAACCAGTTCCTTAAAGATTTTAAGAGGTGTCTTTTCCTTCAGATGCACAGACATCAATGCAAAGCTACAAGGATCATGAAGAGTTAGGCAAACATGACACCACCAAAATGAAAATAATAAAGCTCTGTAGCCAACCCTAAGGAACTGAAAATCTGTGAACTACTGGACAAAGTATTTAAAATAATCATCGTAAAGAAATTCAATAAGCCACCAGAGAACATAGGTGGACAGCTAAATAAAATCAGGAAAACAATACGTAAACAAAATGAGAAGTTTTAATAAAGAAATAGCATAAAAAAAGAACCAAACATAAATCTTGGAGCTAAAGAATATGATGACTGAACTGAAAAATTCAGGGTAGAACATAATGAAAGATTCAATCATGTAGAAGAAATAATCAGAAAACTCAAAAAGAGGTCATTTGAAATTATCCAGCTAGAGGGACAAAAAGAAAAAACAATTTAAAAGAGTGAAAAAAGTATATGAGACTTATGTGAAGCCATCAAATGAAATGAGATACACATAATGAGAGTCCAGAAGGATAGGAAAGGGGCAGAAAGCTTATTTAAAGAAATAATGGCTGGAGAGAACTTCAAGATGCTGGAGGAGTAAGACATGGAGATCAACTTCCTCCCCACAAATACATCAGAAATACATCTACATGTGGAACAACCCCTACAGAAAACCTACTGAATGCTGGCAGAAGACCTCAGACTTACCATAAGATATATATTTTATTTTATTTTTCTCTTTTTGTGAGTGTGTATGTGTATGATTCTTTGTGTGATTTTATCTGTATACTTTTGCTTTTACCTTTTGTGATACGGTTCTGTCTGTCCGTTTTGGGGGGTTCTTTTTAGTACAGTTTTTAGCACTTGTTATCATTCGTGGATTTGTTTATTGGTTTGGTTGCTCTCTTCTTTCTTTCTTTTTTTTATGACGTTTTAATTTTTTATTTTTAATAATACTTTTTATTCTAATAACTTTATTTTATTGTTTGTTTGTTTCATTCTTCTTCTCCCTTTTCTTCTGAGCCGTGTGGCTGAAAGCGTCTTGGTGCTCCAGCTAGGTGTCAGGCCTGTGCCTCTGAGGTGGGAGAGCCAAGTTCAGGACATTGGTCCACCAGAGACCTCCCATCTGCACGTAATATCAAATGGCGAAAACTTTTCCAGAGATTTCCATCTCAACGCTAAGACACAGCTCCACTCAACGACCAGAAAGCTACAGTGCTGGACACCCAATGCCAAACAACTAGCAACACAGGAACACAACACAGCCCATTAGCAGAGAGGCTGCCTAAAATCATAATAAGGTCAAAGACACCCCAGAACACACCACCGGACGTGGTCCTGCCCACCAGAAAGACAAGATCCAGCCTCATCCACCAGAACAAAGGCACAAGTCCCCTCCAATTGGAAGGCTACACAACCCACTGAACCAACCTAAGCCACTGGGGGCACACAACAAAAACAACAGGAACTACAAACCTGCAGCCTGTGAAAATGATACCCAAACACAGAAGGTTAAGCAAAATGAGAAAACAGAGAAACACAACGGATGAAGAAGCAAGGTAAACACCCACCAGACCAAACAAATTAAGAGGCAATAGGGGGCTTCCCTGGTGGTGCAGTGGTTGAGAGTCCATCTGCTGATGCAGGGGACATGGGTTCACGCCCCGGTCCGGGAGGTACCACATGCCGTGGAGCGGCTGGGCCCATGAGCCATGGCCACTGAGCCTGCGCATCTGGAGCCTGTGCTCCACAATGGGAGAGGCCACAAGAGTGAGTGGCCTGCGTACAGCAAAAAAAAAAAAAAAAAAAAAAAAAAAGAGGAAATAGGCAGTCTACCTGGGAAAGAATTCAGAGTAATGATAGTAAAGATGATCCAAAATCTTGGAAATAGAATGGAGAAAATACAAGAAACGTTTAACAGAGACCTAGAACTAAAGAACAAACAACACAATACATGGAATTAAAAATTCTCTACAAGGAATCAATTGTGGAATAACTGAGGCAGAAGAACGGATAAGTGACCTGGAAGATAAAATAGTGGGAATAACTACCACAGAGCTGAATAAAGAAAAAAACAATGAAAAGATTGAGGACAGTCTCAGAGACTTCTGGGACAACATTAAACACACCAACACTCAAATTATAGGGGTCCCAGAAGAAGAAGAGAAAAAGAAAGGGACTGAGAAAATATTTGAAGAGATTATAGTTGAAAACTTTGCTAATATGGGAAAGGAAATAGTCAATCAAGTCCAGGAAACACAGAGAGTCCCATACAGGATAAATCCAAGGAACAACAGGCCAAGACACATATTAACCAAACTATCAAAAATTAAATACAAAGTAAAAATATCAAAAGCAGCAAGGGGAAAAAACAAATATATACAAGGGAATCCCTATAAGGTTAACAGATGATCTTTCAGCAGAAACTCTGCAAGCCAGAAGGGAGTGGCAGGACATATTTAAAGTGATGAAAGAGAAAAACCTAAAACCAAGATTACTCTACCAGGCAAGGATCTCATTCAGATTCAACAGAGAAATTAAAACCTATACAGAGAAGCAAAAGCTAAAAGAATTCATCACCACCAAACCAGCTTTACAACAAATGCTAAAGGAACTTCGCAAGTCAGAAAACACAAGAGAAGGAAACAACCTACAATAACAAACCCAAATCAATTAATTGATTGTAGTAATAGAAATAGAATATTTCTATTACAATAGAAATTGTAATAGAAACATACATGTCGATAACTACCTTAAATGTAAATGTATTAAATGCTCCAACCAAAAGACATAGACTGGCTGAATGGATACAAAAACAAGTCCCATATATATGCTGTCTACAAGAGACCCACTACAGCCCTAGGGACACATACAGATTGAAAGTGAAGGGATGGAAAAAGATATTCCATGCAAATGGAAATCAGAAGAAAGCCAGAGTAGCACTTCTCATATCAAACAAATTAGACTTTAAAATAAAGACTATTACAAGAGACAAAGAAGGACACTACATAATGATCAAGGGATCAATCCAAGAAGAAGATATAACAATTGTAAATATTTATGCACCCAACATAGGAGCACCTCAAGACATAAGGCAAATGCTAACAGCCATAAAAGGCGAAATCAACAGTAAGACAATCGTATTAGGGGACTTTAACACCCGACTTTCACCAATGGACAGATCATCCAAGATGAAAATAAATAAGGAAACACAAGCTTTAAATGATACATTAAACAAGATGCAATTAATTGATAATTATAGGACATTCCATCCAAAAACAACAGAATACACCTTCTTCTCAAGTGTCCATCAAACATTCTCCAGGAGAGACCATATCTTGGGTCACAAATCAAGCCTTGGTAAATTTAAGAAAATTGAAATCATATCAAGTATCTTTTCCAGCCACAATGCTATAAGACTAGATATCAATTACAGGAAAAAATCTGTAAAAGATACAAACAAATGGAGGTTAAACAATACACAACTAAATAACCAAGAGATCACCAAAGATATCAGAGAGGAAATCAAAAAATACCTAGAAACAAATGACAATGAAAACACGACGACCCAAAACCTATGGGATGCAGCAAAAGCAGTTCTAAGAGGGAAGTTTATAGCAATAGAATTCTACCCAAAGAAAGAAGAAACATCTCAAATAAACAACCTAACCTTACACCTAAAGCAATTAGAGAAAGAAGAACAAAAAAACCCCAAAGTTAGCAGAAGGAAAGAAATCATAAAGATCAGATCAGAAATAAATGAAAAAGAAATGAAGAAAATGATAGCAATAAAACTAAAACCTGATTCTTTGAGAAGATAAACAAGATTGATAAACCATTAGCCAGACTCATGAAGAAAACCAGGGAGAAGACTCAAATCAATAGAATTAGAAATGAAAAAGGAGAGCTAACAACTGACACTGCAGATATCCAATGATCATGAGAGATTACTACAAGCAACTATATGCCAATAAAATGGACAACCTGGAAGAAATAGACAAATTCTTAGAAAAGCACAACCTTCTGAGCCTGAACCAGGAAGAAGTAGAAAATATAAACAGACCAATCATAAGCACTGAAATTGAGACTGTGATTTAAAATCTTCCAACAAACAAAAGCCCAGGGCCAGATGGCTTCACAAGTGAATTCTATCAAATATTTATAGAAGAGCTAACTCCTATCGTTCTCAAACTCTTCCATAATATAGCAGAGGGAGGAACATTCCCAAACTTATTCTATGGGGTCACCATCACCCTTATACCAAAACCAGACAAAGATGTCACAAAAAAAGAAAACTACAGGCCAATATCACTGATGAACATAGATGCAAAAACCTCAACAAAATACTAGCAAACCGAATCCAACAGCACATTAAAAGGATCATACACCATGATCAAGTGGGGTTCATGCCAGGAATGCAAGGATTCTTCAGTATACGCAAATAAATCAATGTGATACACCATATTAACAAACTGAAGGATAAAAACCATATGTTCATCTCAATAGATGCAGGAAAAGCTTTCAACAAAATTCAACACCCATTTATGATAAAAACCCCCTAGAAAGTAGGCATAGGGGGAACATACGTCAACATAATAAAGGCCATATATGACAAACCCACAGCCAACATCATTCTCAGTGGTGAAAAACTGAAACCATTTCCTCTAAGATCAGGAAAAAGACAAGGTTGCCCACTCTTATCACTATTATTCAACATAGTTTTGGAAGTTTTAGCCACAGTAATCAGAGAATAAAAATAAATAAAAGGAATCCAAATAGGAAAAGAAGAATTAAAGCTGTTACTGTTTGCAAATGACATGATACTATACATAGAGAATCCTAAAGATGCTACCAGAAAAATACTAGAGCTAATCAATGAATTTGGTAAAGTAGCAGGATACAAAATTAATGCACACAAATCTCTTGCATTCCTATACACTTATGATGAAAAACCTGAAAGAGAAATTAAGGAAACACTCCCATTTACCACTGCAATAAAAAGAATCATATACCTAGGAATAAATCTACCTAAGGAGACAAAAGACCTGTATGCAGAAAACTATAAGAGACTGATGAAACAAATTAAAGATGATACAAACAGATGGAGAGATATACCATGTTCTTGGATTGGAAGAATCAACATTGTGAAAATGACTCTACTACCCAAAACAATCTACAGATTCAATGCAATCCCTATCAAAATACCAATCGCATTTTTCACAAAACTAGAACAAAAAATTTCACAATTTGTATGGAAACACAAAAGACCCCGAATAGCCAAACCAATCTTGAGAAAGAAAAACGGAGCTGGAGGAATCAGGGTCCCAGACTTCAGACTATACTACAAAGCTACAGTAATCAAGACAGTATGGTACTGGCACAAAAACTGTAATATAGATCAATGGAACAGGGTGCAAAGCCCAGAGATAAACCCATGCACATATGGTCACCTTATATTTGTCAAAGGAGGCGAGAATATACAATGGAGAAAAGACAGCCTCTTCAATAAGTGGTGCTGGGAAAACTGGACAGCTACATGTAAAAGTATGAGATTAGATCACTCCCTAACACCATACATAAAAATAAACTCAAAATGGATTAAAGACCTAAATGTAAGGCCAGACACTATAAAAGTCTTACAGGAAAACATAGGCAGAACACTCTATGACATAAATCACAGCAAGATCCCTTTTAACCCACCTCCTAGAGAAATGGAAATAAAAATAAACAAATGGGACCTAATGAAATTTAAAAGCTTTTGCACAGCAAAGGAAAACATAAACAAGACGAAAATCCAAACCTCAGAATGGGAGAAAATATTTGCAAATAAAGCAACTGACAAAGGATTAATCTCCAAAATTTACAAGCAGCTCATGCAGCTCAATATCAAAAAACAAACAACCCAATCCAAAAATGGGCAGAAGACTTAAATAGACATTTCTCCAAAGACTACATACAGATTGCCAACAAACACATGAAAGGATGTTCAACATCACTAATCATTAGAAAAATGCAAATCAAAACTACAATGTGGTATCACCTCACACCGGTCAGAATGGCCATCATCAAAAAAATCTACAAACAATAAATGCTGGAGAGGGTGTGGAGAAAAGGGAAACCTCTTGCACTGTTGGTGGGAATGTAAATCGATACAGCCATTACGGAGAACAGTACAGAGGTTCCTTAAAAAACTAAAAATAGAACTACCATATGACGCAGCAATCCCACTACTGTGCATATACCCTGAGAAAACCATAATGCACATTATTTCAAGCTGAAAACAATCAAGGCCCAAAAGACTCAGGGAAAAAAAAATGTGACCTTCCCCTTAACTGCCTAAAAGAATGTAGATATAGAACCTGTTCCAGGAAGGCAAGTATCACGATAGATAACTGTAGTATGAACTAGGTGTGTAGATAGGGTGGAACCTGGCAAAGTCGGTTCCTTTCTGTGCCCCATAGTCTCTGCCTGGCCCAGCAAACATTTGTTTACCACTCATTTGCTTTTTCACCTCCATGTGTATTGTCTTCCTTCCACTTGAAATCCCAAACCACTACCTCCAATATCCTCTTTTCTCTTTAGCTGAAGGTGGTACTTAAAATGAGTATTTTGGCCATTTTGGCAAGTTACTCAGTTTTCCTGGGTCTCTCCCATGTATATATGTTATTAAAATTTTTGTTCAATTTTCTCCTGTTCATGTGCCTCATGTCAACATAATTCTTAGACCAGCCAGAAGAACGTAGGAGGGTAGAGGAAAATCTCTTCCTCCCCGACAGGTTTATATATCTCATTTTCTTAGTAATTTCTCAATTATTTCCCACATGGAATGGCAATAATTTAGTTGGTTAAAGTAAGGCAAATTAAAACTCTCATAACCTGGAACAGTGCTGTCCAAGAGAGTTTTCTTCAGTGATGGAAACTCTTAATAACTGCACTGTCCATTGTGATAGTCACTAACCATGTGCAGCTATTGAGTGCTTGATATATGGTTAGTGTGACTGAGGGAGAACGTTTTATTTTATTTTATTTAAATATAAATTTAACTAGCCACAATGGCTAGCATCTACTATGTTGCACAGTTATATCAGGAGTAATATATGTATCTTCAAAGTCTTCTTTGTCATTTCAAAATAAATTGCACAGAGCCTTCAAAACTAGAGAGAGGAGAGAGAGTGTGGAGGGGGAAGCTTTTTCTGCTATTGTCAGTTAAAAAAAATAATTCCATACAATGCATGACCTAATGAAGTGTAGGTATAAAGTAGAAATGGAGAACAGTGGTATATAAGATTAGGTGACTATAGCTTATAGAAATGTTTTGTCTTCACAGTGATTTATTTTAAAGACTTTGCATAGCTTTTTTTGGGGGGAGGACTGTGTTTGGCATTTATTCTCCACTCTGCCCTTTCTCTCCCCATTTCCTGCCCTGGATAGATTCCCATGCTCATAATCACAAATCTGGCCTCTATTACGATCTCTTTTAATTGAGCTTACCCTCCGTTAAAGAAAGTTTTTTTTTTTATTTTAAAGGTATATTTACTTGAATTTAATATGAATAAAAATGACTTTATTTTTTTAAAAAAAGGCAAAGAGAGAATTTTGAAAGCAACTTGTAATACACAAGGAAACCCATCAGGAAGTTTTCTCAGCAGAAACTTTGCAGGCCAGGAAACAGTGTAGTGATACATTCAAAGTAGTTAAAGAAAAAACCTGCCAGCCAGTTTTTACCTAGAAAAACTGTCCTTTAAGAATGAAGGATAGGTAAAGACTTTCCCAATCAAAAAGTGAGGGAATTCATCACCGCTAGATCTGCTTTACAAGAAGTGTTAAAAAAATTTCTTCTAGTAGAAATGAAAAAAATGCTAAACAACACAAAAGCTACGAAAGTATAAATCTCACTGCTAAAGGCAAAGACAAACAGAATATTGTCATAGAATAATGGTAGCACATAAATCACTTTTAATAATAGTATACAAATTAGAAGACAAAAATTGTAAGAATAACTATAACCACAGAAACTTGTAATGGAAAAACATAGGAAAAAAGTAAAATCTGCCATCAATTACATAAAGTGAAAGGGTGGGTAAATATAAAGTTTCTGCAAGTGATTGAAGGTAAGTTGTTTTCAGCTTAAATAAACTGCTAAAACTATGAAATGTTCAGTGCAAACTCCATGGTAACCATAAGCCAAAATGTATCTATAAATATTAGGAGACTTCAATATCTCACTCTATAATGGATAGACCATCCAGTCAGAAAATTAATAAGAAAATAACATAAAGGAACAACACTATATACCAAATGGACCTAACAGACATATAAAGAACTTTCCACCCAACAGCAGAAGAATACATATCCTTCTCAAGCACACATGGAACATTCTCTGGGATAGATCACAGTTTAAGTTGCAAAACAAGTCTTAACAAACTTAAGACTAAAATCATTCCAAGTTTCTCTTCAACCACAATGGATTGAAACTAGAAATCAATAACAATAAGAAAAAATGGGAAAATTTACAAATACATCAAAACAAAATTTAACCATCTTAAATAACCGTTGATTCAAAGAGGAAATCAAAAAGTAAGTTTTAACTTATCTCAGGACCAATAAAAACAAAAACACAGCATACCAAATCATGAAATGCACCAAGAGTGGTACTGAGAGAAGTTTATAGCAACAAACGCTTGCATCAAAAAGATAAAAGATCTCAAAGAAATCATCCTAACTTTACACCTAACAAACTAGAAAAAAGAACAAAGCCCAATGTTAGAAGAAGGAAGGAAATAATAAAGGTTAGAGCAAAAATAAATCAAATCGAGAATAGAAAAACAAACAAAAAATCAACAATACTCAGTTGTTTTCTCAAAAGATAAAATCAACAAACCCTGGGCTTGACTAAGAAAAAAGAGAGAAGACTCAGATAAATAAAATCATAAATGAAAGAGGAGATATTACAATAGATACCTTAGAAACAAAAAAGAATCTTAGGGGTCTATTATGAACTATTATACACCAACAACATGCATAACCTAGAAAAACTTAATAAATTCCTAGAAACATGCAGCACAACAAAACTGAATCGAGAAGAAATCGAAGGCCTGAACAGACCAATAACAAATAAGGAGAATGAATCAGTAATCAAAACCTCTGAACAAAGAAAAGCCCAGGTGTAGATGGCTTCACATGTGACTTCTACTGAACATTCAAAGAATTAACACCAATCCTTCTTAGACTCTTTCAAAAAACAGAAGATGAGGGAACACTTTCAAACTAACCTATGAGACTAGCATCACCCTGATACCAAGGCCAGACAAAGACACCACAAGAAAAGAAAATAACATGCCAATATCTCTGATGGACATAGATGCAAAGATCCTCAATAAAATACTAGCAAGCCAACTTCAACAACACATTCAAAGGATTATATACCATGACTAGTGCGATTTATTCCTGGGATGCAAAGATAGTTCAACATATCCAAATCAATCAGTGTGATACATCATGTTAACAGAATTAAAGTTAAAAACTATAGAACCATCTCAATAAATGCAGAAAAGCATTTGAAAAAGTTAAACATCCATTCATGATTTTTAAAATCTCAACATAATGCATAGAGAAGAAACTTACTTCATTGCAATAAAGACTATATATGAAAAGCCCACAGCTAACATCATAGACAATGGAGGAAAACTGAAAGCTTTTCTTCAAAGATCCTGTTCAAACAAGAATGACCATCTTCATCACTTCTACTCAACATAGTACTGGAAGTTCTAGCCAGAGCAATCAAACTAGAAAAAGAAGTAAAGTTTATCCAAATCGGAAAGGAGTAAAATTATCTCTACCTGTATATGACCATACGGGTAGAAAACCCTAAAGACTCAACAACAACAAAACTGATAGCACTAATAAACAAATTCATTAAAGTTGCAGGATACAAAATCAACATAATCAACAAATCAAAAACCAGTGGTATTTCTATATACAAATTACAAAGTATCTGAAAGGAAATTAAGAAAACAATCCCATTTACAATAGAAACAAAAAATAAAATACTTAGGAGTAAACTTAACCAAAGAGGTGAAAGACTTGTCCACTGAAAATTATAAAACATTGATGAAGGAAATTAAAGAACACAGATAAATGGAAAGGTATCCTATGTTCATGGATGGAAAGAATTAATATTGTTAAAATATCCATATGGCCCAAAGTGATCTGCAGATTCAATGCCAGCCTTATCAATATCTCAATGACATTCTTTATAGAAATAGAAAAAGCAATCCTAAAATTCCTATGAAGCCACAAAAGACCCCAAATAACCAAAGCAATCTTGAGCAAACACAAAGCTGGAGGCATTACAATTTTCTGATTTCAAAATATATTAAATATATACAGTCATCAAAACAGTATGGTACTGGCATAAAAACAGGTATATAGATGAAAGGAAGAGAATAGATAGTTTAGCAATAAACCCATACATTTACAGTCAATTGATCTTCAGCAAGGAGGCCAAGAATACATAATATCTGTTGCCTCCTTCATAAAGTTTATTCCTAAATATTTTATTCTTTTTCATGCTGTTTTAATGAGTTGGGTTTTTAAAAATGGTTTCCCCACTAATGCTGATTTAAGATAGTAACCCATTTGTCTATATCATTATGAGTAGTTTCTTGCAGAAATTAGTTATATGCATTTGAAATCACTTGGTTCTAGCTAGTATCTCTCTTGAGAGCACCACAGATTATCTGAGTGAAAGGTACAACCAGATTTTTTTCCATTTATCCTTTTCAGGGGCCAATCGTTAATATGATATAATGGCTGCTTTTGACCAACAAGGGATTAATCTCCAAAATTTACAAACAACGCACGCAGCTTAATATCATCAAAACAAAAAACCCAATCAAAAAATGGGCAGAAGACCTAAATAGACATTTCTCCAAAGAAGACATACAGATGGCCAAGAGGTTCATGAAAAGATGTTCAACATCGCTAATTATTAGAGAAATACAAATCAAAACTACAATGAGATATCATCTCACACCAGTCAAAATGGCTATCATCAAAAAATCCACAAACAATAAATGCTGGAGAGGGTGTGGAGAGAAGGGAACCCTCCTATACTGTTGGTAGGAATGTAAACTGGTACAACCACTATGGAGAACAGTAGAGAGGTTCCTTAAAAAACTAAAAATAGAGCTACCCTATGATCCAGCAATCCCACTCCGGGGCATATATCTGGAGAAAAACATGGTTCAAAAGGATACATGCACCCCAATGTTCATCGCACCACTGTTTACAATAGCCAAGACATAGAAGCAACCTAAATGTCCATCGACAGAGGAATGGATAAAGAAGATGTGGAATAGAAAATATGAACAGACCAATCACAAGCACTGAAATTGAAACTGTGATTAAAAATCTTCCAACAAGCAAAAGCCCAGGACAAGATGGCTTCACAGGCGAATTCTATCAAACATTTAGAGAAGAGCTATCACCTATCCTTCTCAAACTCTTCCAAAATATAGCAGAGGGAGGAACACTCCCCAACTCATTCTACGAGGCCACCATCACCCTGATACCAAAACCAGACAAGGATGTCACAAAGAAAGAAAACTACAGGCCAATATCACTGATGAACATAGGTGCAAAAATCCTCAACAAAATGCTAGCAAACAGAATCCAACAGCACATTAAACGGATCATACACCATGATCAAGTGGGGTTTACTCCAGGAATGCAAGGATTCTTCAACATACGCAAATAAATCAACGTGATACACCACATTAACAAATTGAAGGAGAAAACCCCATATGATCATCTCCATAGATGCAGAGAAAGCTTTTGACAAAATTCAACGCCAATTTATGATAAAAACCCTGCAGAAAGTAGGCATTGAGGGAACTTTCCTCTACATAATAAAGGCCATATATGACAAACCCACAGCCAACATCGTCCTCAATGGTGAAACACTGAAAGCATTTCCTCTAAGATCAGGAACAAGACAAGGTTGCCCACTCTCACCACTCTTATTCAACATAGTTTTGGAAGTTTTAGCCAGAGCAATCAGAGAAGAAAAGGAAATAAAAGGAATCCAAATTGGAAAAGAAGAAGAAAGCTGTCACACTTTGCAGATGACATGATACTATACATAGAGAATCCTAAAGATGCTACCAGAAAACTACTAGAGCTAATCAATGAATTTGGTAAAGTAGCAGGATACAAAATTAATGCACAGAAATCTCTGGCATTCCTATACACTAAGGATGAAAAATCTGAAAGTGAAATCAAGAAAACACTCCCATTTACCATTGCAACAAAAAGAATAAAATATCTAGGAATAAACCTACCTAAGGAGACAAAAGACCTGTATGCAGAAAATTATAAGACACTGATGAAAGAAATTAAAGATGATACAAATAGATGGAGAGATATACCATGTTCTTGGATTGGAAGAATCACCATTGTGAAAATGACTCTACTACCCAAAGCAATCTACAGATTCAATACAATCCCTATCAAACTACCACTGGCATTTTTCACAGAACTAGAACAAAAAATTTCACAATTTGTATGGAAACACAAAAGACCCCGAATAGCCAAAGCGATCTTGAGAACGAAAAATGGAGCTGGAGGAATCAGGCTTCCTGACTTTAGACTATACTACAAAGCTACAGTAATCAAAACATTATGGTACTGGCACAAAAACAGAAATATAGATCAATGGAACAGGATAGAAAGCCCAGAGATAAACCCACGCACATATGGTCACCTTATCTTTGATAAAGGAGGCAGGAATGTACAGTGGAGAAAGGATAGCCTCTTCAATAAGTGGTGCTGGGAAAACTGGACAGCTACATGTAAAAGTATGAGATTAGATCACTCCCTAACACCATACACAAAAATAAGCTCAAAATGGATTAAAGACCTAAATGTAAGGCCAGAAACTATCAAACTCTTAGAGGAAAACATAGGCAGGACACTCTATGACATAAATCACAGCAAGGTCCTTTTTGACCCACCTCCTAGAGAAATGGAAATAAAAACAAAAATAAACAAATGGGACCTAATGAAACTTAAAAGCTTTTGCGCAGCAAAGGAAACCTTAAAGAAGACCAAAAGACAACCCTCAGAATGGGAGAAAATATTTGCAAATGAAGCAATTGACAAAGGATTAATCTCCAAAATTTATAAGCAGTTCATGCAGCTTAATAACAAAAAAAACAAACAACCCAATCCAAAAATGGGCAGAAGACCTAAATAGACATTTCTCCAAAGAAGATATACAGAGTGCCAACAAACACATGAAAGAATGCTCAACATCATTAATCATTAGAGAAATGCAAATCAAAACTACAATGAGGTATCATCTCACACCAGTCAGAATGGCCATCATCAAAAAATCTAGAAACAATAAATGCTGGAGAGGGTGTGGAGAAAAGGGAACCCTCTTACACTGTTGGTGGGAATGTAAGTTGATACAGCCACTGTGGAGAACAGTATGGAGGTTCCTTAAAAAACTACAAATAGAACTACCATGTGACCCAGCAATCCCACTACTGGGCATATACCCTGAGAAAACCATAATTCAAAAAGAGTCATGTACCAAAATGTTCATTGCAGCTCTATTTACAATAGCCCAGAGATGGAAACAACCTAAGTGTCCATCATCGGATGAATGGATAAAGAAGATGTGGCACATATATACAATGGAATATTACTCAGCCATAAAAAGAAACGAAATTGAGCTATTTGTTATGAGGTGGATAGACCTAGAGTCTGTCATACAGAGTGAAGTAAGTCAGAAAGAGAGAGACAAATACCGTATGCTAACACATATATATGGAATTTAAAAAAAAAAATGTCATGAAAAACCTAGGGGTGAAACAGGAATAAAGACACAGACTTACTAGAGAATGGACTTGAGGCTATGGGGAGGGGGAAGTGTAAACGGTGACAAAGCGATAAAGAGGCATGGACATATATACACTACCAAACGTAAGGTAGATAGCTAGTGGGAAGCAGCCGCATAGCACAGGGAGATCAGCTCGGTGCTTTGTGACCGCCTGGAGGGGTGGGATAGGGAGGGTGGGAGGGAGGGAGACGCAAGCGGGAAGAGATATGGGAATATATGTATATATATAACTGATTCATTTTGTTGTGAAGCTGAAACTAACATACCATTGTAAAGCAATTATACTCCAATAAAGATGTTAAAAAAAAAAAATCCTCAACAAAATGCTAGCAAACAGAATCCAACAGCACATTAAACGGATCATACACCATGATCAAGTGGGGTTTACTCCAGGAATGCAAGGATTCTTCAACATACGCAAATAAATCAACGTGATACACCACATTAACAAATTGAAGGAGAAAACCCCATATGATCATCTCCATAGATGCAGAGAAAGCTTTTGACAAAATTCAACGCCAATTTATGATAAAAACCCTGCAGAAAGTAGGCATTGAGGGAACTTTCCTCTACATAATAAAGGCCATATATGACAAACCCACAGCCAACATCGTCCTCAATGGTGAAACACTGAAAGCATTTCCTCTAAGATCAGGAACAAGACAAGGTTGCCCACTCTCACCACTCTTATTCAACATAGTTTTGGAAGTTTTAGCCAGAGCAATCAGAGAAGAAAAGGAAATAAAAGGAATCCAAATTGGAAAAGAAGAAGAAAGCTGTCACACTTTGCAGATGACATGATACTATACATAGAGAATCCTAAAGATGCTACCAGAAAACTACTAGAGCTAATCAATGAATTTGGTAAAGTAGCAGGATACAAAATTAATGCACAGAAATCTCTGGCATTCCTATACACTAAGGATGAAAAATCTGAAAGTGAAATCAAGAAAACACTCCCATTTACCATTGCAACAAAAAGAATAAAATATCTAGGAATAAACCTACCTAAGGAGACAAAAGACCTGTATGCAGAAAATTATAAGACACTGATGAAAGAAATTAAAGATGATACAAATAGATGGAGAGATATACCATGTTCTTGGATTGGAAGAATCACCATTGTGAAAATGACTCTACTACCCAAAGCAATCTACAGATTCAATACAATCCCTATCAAACTACCACTGGCATTTTTCACAGAACTAGAACAAAAAATTTCACAATTTGTATGGAAACACAAAAGACCCCGAATAGCCAAAGCGATCTTGAGAACGAAAAATGGAGCTGGAGGAATCAGGCTTCCTGACTTTAGACTATACTACAAAGCTACAGTAATCAAAACATTATGGTACTGGCACAAAAACAGAAATATAGATCAATGGAACAGGATAGAAAGCCCAGAGATAAACCCACGCACATATGGTCACCTTATCTTTGATAAAGGAGGCAGGAATGTACAGTGGAGAAAGGATAGCCTCTTCAATAAGTGGTGCTGGGAAAACTGGACAGCTACATGTAAAAGTATGAGATTAGATCACTCCCTAACACCATACACAAAAATAAGCTCAAAATGGATTAAAGACCTAAATGTAAGGCCAGAAACTATCAAACTCTTAGAGGAAAACATAGGCAGGACACTCTATGACATAAATCACAGCAAGGTCCTTTTTGACCCACCTCCTAGAGAAATGGAAATAAAAACAAAAATAAACAAATGGGACCTAATGAAACTTAAAAGCTTTTGCGCAGCAAAGGAAACCTTAAAGAAGACCAAAAGACAACCCTCAGAATGGGAGAAAATATTTGCAAATGAAGCAATTGACAAAGGATTAATCTCCAAAATTTATAAGCAGTTCATGCAGCTTAATAACAAAAAAAACAAACAACCCAATCCAAAAATGGGCAGAAGACCTAAATAGACATTTCTCCAAAGAAGATATACAGAGTGCCAACAAACACATGAAAGAATGCTCAACATCATTAATCATTAGAGAAATGCAAATCAAAACTACAATGAGGTATCATCTCACACCAGTCAGAATGGCCATCATCAAAAAATCTAGAAACAATAAATGCTGGAGAGGGTGTGGAGAAAAGGGAACCCTCTTACACTGTTGGTGGGAATGTAAGTTGATACAGCCACTGTGGAGAACAGTATGGAGGTTCCTTAAAAAACTACAAATAGAACTACCATGTGACCCAGCAATCCCACTACTGGGCATATACCCTGAGAAAACCATAATTCAAAAAGAGTCATGTACCAAAATGTTCATTGCAGCTCTATTTACAATAGCCCAGAGATGGAAACAACCTAAGTGTCCATCATCGGATGAATGGATAAAGAAGATGTGGCACATATATACAATGGAATATTACTCAGCCATAAAAAGAAACGAAATTGAGCTATTTGTTATGAGGTGGATAGACCTAGAGTCTGTCATACAGAGTGAAGTAAGTCAGAAAGAGAGAGACAAATACCATATACTAACACATATATATGGAATTTAAGAAAAAAGAAATGTCATGAAAAACCTAAGGGTGAAACAGGAATAAAGACACAGACTTACTAGAGAATGGACTTGAGGTTATGGGGAGGGGGAAGGGTAAACGGTAACAAAGCGAGAGAGAGGCATGGACATATATACACTACCAAACGTAAGGTAGATAGCTAGTGGGAAGCAGCCGCATAGCACAGGGAGATCAGCTCCGTGCTTTGTGACCGCCTGGAGGGGTGGGATAGGGAGGGTGGGAGGGAGGGAGACGCAAGCGGGAAGAGATATGGGAACATATGTATATGTATAACTGATTCATTCTGTTGTGAAGCTGAAACTAACATACCATTGTAAAGCTATTATACTCCAATAAAGATGTTAAAATGAAAAAAATAAAAAATATAAATAAATAAAATAATATGAATTATATTGCTATTATTATGAGTTATACTGCCTTTGGTCAGTCTAGCTGGTCATGAAGAGGTACCAGTCTCAGCTCAGTGAAGGAAAAACATGAAATAATTTTAGCTTTTCCAACAACTTCCTCCAATTATAAAATTGTTGAAAACTGCTTTTTTGTTATTTTGTCTTGTTAGGAAGCCTTGGAAAATACTGTAGAAGAAGGCCAGGAATGCCCCCCAAAAAAAAAGAAGAAGAAGATGTGGCATATATATACAATAGAATATTACTCAGCCATTAAAAAGCATAAAATAATGCCATTTGCAGCAACATGGACAGACATAGAGATTGTCATACTGAGTGAAATAAGTCAGACAGAGAAAGAGAAATATCATATGATATCACTTATAAGTGGAATCTAAAAAAAAAAAAATGATACAAATGAACTTACGAAACAGAAGCAGACTCACAGACTTAGAGAACAAACTTATGGTTACCGGGGGAAGAATGGGGGGAAGGGATAGTTAGGGAGTCTGCGATTGACATGTACACAGTGCTATATTTAAAATGGATAACCAATAAGGACCTACTGTATAGCACAGGGAACTCTACTCAATATTACATAACAACCAAAATGGGAAAATGATTTGAAAAAGAATAGATACATGTATATGTATAAATGAATCAATTTTCTGTACACCTAAAACTATCACAACATTGTTAATCCACTACAGTCCAATATAAAATTAAAAGAGTTAAAAAAAATAATGGCTGCTTTGGATCCCTTCAGAGATTTATAGAAACTTAACTTTGGGTAAGGTTACTTGTTTGACATAATGACCTGCTAGAGCATCTTCTGTTAGCTTCCAAATTGTTTCTTTCTACATGGGGTTCAACCTTTCCTGTAGCCACCTTAAGGAAGTGGAACTGCATCAAAAAGTTCCTTCATTTGTCCACTTTTGAGGGGATACCAGCAGAGGCAAGAAAGTCGCTTTGTTGCCAATGCAGCCCAAAGTCATGTACTACACCAAAAGCACACCTGCTATATGCTTAATTCCTGGTCTGACTGGTTGACAGGCTATAATAAGTGCAATACGTTCTGCTATTTGGGCTGATTTTACCTCAGGTAGAAGACTGTATACTAAAGGAAAGTTTAGATTACTGACAGAATATCCTGCTTGATAACCTCCCGTTTCAGTTTTGAGGTATGATCCATCAACAGATAATATTAGGTCAGAGTCTCAGGAGGGGTCTCTAGTAAATCTGAGTGAGGTCAGAGAGTTTCCTAACTGAAGTAAGACAATCATGAGGCTCCCCTTCTTTTGGTAGAGCAGGGAGAGTGGCTGGATTAAGAGTGTTACAGCAAAGAACAGTAATGTGACAGGGAGAGGGTAATAGTATCTCAGAAGATATTAATTGGCTGGTTGAAAAGTGTCTGTTTAGTCATTAGTAATGTCTGTACTGAATGAGGAAGCTTGAAATCAAGCAAGGAGGCTAGAACCTGTTCAGCAGAAGCATCAACAAGTTTTGCAGTAATAGCTATTGCTCTATGACAAGGGGGATAAACCTTTCCAACAGGGTCAAGGGTGAGAGTATACTAAGCAATGTTTTTGGTTGGTTTTTGATTTTAGAGATTGGGGAAGTAGGTAAACACTAAACTGGCCATTTTAGTGATGTATGCAACTTGCCTCTGACAGACTTCTCCTAACAAAATCCTCATTTTTTTACATCAATCAGGTACTTCTTTCCTTTAGATCTTGAGGATATCAAATTTTTTAAAATGTATATTCATTTAAAAATCTTACCCTTGAAGTTAACTTCTCAAATGGATTGTTTTTCTTCCTTACCTTCTAAAAGTAATATATTTACTTTTAGGACAATTTTATGTTACTGAAAATTGAGCAAATAGCACACAGTTCAATATATCACACCTCTCCCACACACAGTTCCCCTATTATTAACATCTTGCATTACTATGGTACACTTCTTACAATTGATAAACCAATATTGATAATGTTATAATCAACTAAAGTTCATAGTTTACATTAAGGTTCATCCTTTGTGTTGTATAGTTCTATGGATTTTGTCAAATGGATGATGTCACGCATACATATGTATCACAAAAGGTAGTTTCCTCACCCTACGAATCCCTTGTGCTCCCCCTATTCACTCTCCTCCCTCTGAACCCCTGGCAAACACTGATCTTTTTATGGTCTCTATAGTTTTGCCTTTTTCAGAAATGTTATATACTTGGATTCACACAGTATGTAGTTTTTCAAACTGGCTTCTTTCACTTAGCTATATGCATTTAAGGTTCCTCCATGTCTTTTCATGGCTTCATAGCTCATTTTTTAAAATCACTGAAAAATGTTTCATCATATGTATAGACCACAGATTTTTTCCCTTTGTCTATAAAGATTTCTTAGTTCCTTACAGTTTTGGGAGCAATGGATTTTTTCTTATTTATTTATATTTATTTTTGAACAACAGTTGATTTAAAATATTATGTTAGTTTTAAGTGTACAACATACTGATCCAATGTTTTATTGATTATCCTCTATTTGAAGTTATTATAAAATATTGTCTATATTCCCTGTACTGTAGAGTATATCCTTGTAGTATTTATTTTATACACAGTAGTTTGTATCTCTTACTACCCTACTCCTATCTTCCCCCTCCCCACTGATAACCATTAGTTTGTTCTCTATATCAGTAGTATGTTCCTCTTTTGTTATTTTCAGTTCTTTGCTTCACTTTTTAAATTACACATATAAGTGATAACATACAGTATTTGCCTTTCTATTTCTGCCTTATTTCACTAAGCATAATGCCCTACAGGTCCATCCATATTGTTGAAAGGGGCAAAATTTCATTCTCTTTTATGTCTGAGTAAAATTCTGGAACAAAGAGTTTTGGCTAGTTCTTATCAACTTGAGTTAAAATCCCAAGGGCTTGTCAGATTGCTTATGCAAAAATAGACACAAGAGTTTTAGTAGTTAGACAGGACTAGAGAAAGGCTGTTGAACAGCCTTCTTCAGGATACAGAAGCCCTCTTCACATTTGGGTTCCCCAGGAGAGAGTCTCTGACTGAGAACTTAGTCAATTCATAAAGAGGTGTTTCAATCTCACAAAAACTTAGTACCCATTGTCTGCAATATCCAGTTAAAACCAGAAACACTCTCAATTGTCTTTTGTTAAGGATGTAGGATATGTTTGGATCGTCTTTAGTCTATCAGGAAAGATTGTTTTCCCCTTCTGAAATGAGTCATGCTCTAAATAATGGACTGTATTTTGGAAAAATAATAATTATATTTGAAATTTTATGTCTCCTTTTTGCTAAGGCTGGGGCAAGTCAATGGAAACCTTTTACAGGCTTCCTTGTTCTTTGAACAAACTAGATCATAT
Organism: Delphinus delphis; assembly: GCF_949987515.2. Lineage (NCBI taxonomy): Eukaryota > Metazoa > Chordata > Mammalia > Artiodactyla > Delphinidae > Delphinus > Delphinus delphis. Next base: position 116,027,199 of record NC_082686.1, on the reverse strand, counting down.
ACACATTGTGTTAGGACTAAACCACAAGGGAAATTTAGATCTTTTAACTCTTGATCAACAACCAGGGAAAAATACAAGGGGGCTCTAGTGTACTCCAGGGGCATGACTGTCCAGGTATGTTGTTGTCCTCTGCAGGTAAAAGCAAAATCGTATTGACTGTCCTGGTCTAGAGGCACACGAAAAAAAGGCAGAGCAAAGATTCATTAGAGTGAAGCAAGTGGCTTCATGTGGAATTGATGACAGGATGGTATTTGGGTTAATTTCTGTCAGGTAGTGAGGTATACATATTTTGTCAATGGCCTTAAGGTCTTGAATAAATCAAAATCCTTCATTTCTTGCTAGATGAGAGTGTTACAAAGGTAGTGCATGGGAAGACCCTTGTAGAAGACATTCAACTATACATTTCAGCTCTTCTTTTGGCATCAAGGGATATTGTAGGAAGTTTGGGTAATGGTTTTGTAGAATGTATCTGAACTTTAATAAGTTCTGCTCCCATTATCTTTTCTACGTCAGTGAAATTTCTAACTCATAAAGGTCAGATGTTGTGTCAAGACATTTATCTGGAGTATCTATCAAATATAATGTGGAATGTAAAAGTATATTCACACCAGATACAATTGATTATGAATAGAGAGCTCCTCTGAAAACTCAAGAAATAGTCCCTCTGGTGTGCTTCTAATATAACGGTTCTATGTGTAAAGTTAAGTTCTACCTTGTTAGATTGGCAAGTGTGTTGTCATGGAGCAGGAAGGAATGTTTCCAGTCAGAGGGCTCAAGGGTTACATATAAAGGCTGAGAGACAGGGAAAATCTGTGCATTATTTGAAATACTGATCACGTGTGTGGGACGTTTATGCCAAGGAAGAGGCTGAGCAAAGGTGGCAGGGCTTGTTATAGAAAGAGTAGCAGTTGCACTGATTTTTATTGGAAATGTTTCAGGTATGATTTTTAGGAAACTTTGCCCAACTTTTCAGGCTTGTTATTGAACCCTTAGGTTTATTGTGGTAAGAGAGATCCTGCAGGTCCTTTCCTGGGTCAGTCCAGTCTGCTTTGCCATCCAGAAATGAGCATTGGCAGTTCTGACCAATATGTGCATGAGTGATTTGTGTCAAGACAAGTCTGGGGCTTATGCACCCAAAAGAACGCTGAATTCTTCTCTGAATATTTGCTAGTGTTGTCTGAATTTAGAGACATTTTTACAAATAGCTCTTAATTCAGCTCAGGTCCAAGGTTTAAACTCTGAAGTTGTCTGAATACCTGGTGCATGGGGGTGGATCTTCAGAGGCAGCTAGTATTATGGGTTCTTGAGAGCTTTGTTGGAGAAAGAAAGGGAACCTGGACAAGGGTAATTAAAGGAGGAGTCTGGAATTCAGAAGGAGAGAGAATGGCAGGAGAAAAGGCAGGGGGAGTATGCGAAAGGCAACTGGAGGACTTAATAGAGAAATAAAAGTCTAGTTGTTTTTCAAATTGGTCATTAGCTTTGGCCAGAAAATGTTTTAATGAAGCAGCTTTTGATTCAGAGTTTTGTTTGGAAGCCTCCTTATACCAAATCAAAATATGCTGCCCATTGAAACTGAGAAATCTTCTCCCCTTCTTATCGAAGGAGCCTCTCAAATGCACAATTTTGTTCAAGCCAAATCCTCCTTAGTGAAGCTATGAGGAGTTGAGTGAGATGACATGTAAGAAGCAGGCATCTTTCCTGGAAGAGTAGAAGCTCTACATTTAAACTACCCCATAAGAGCTGGCAATGGTGGATAAATGAGGTACTTGTGCATCTCATGACTTAGGCCCCAACGTGACTTCTCTGAATGCAGACTCCAGAGCCTCCACCACCTGACACCAAAGAGAACACTCTTTCTGGATTAAAGCCAAACTTTCAGGGCAAAAGAAAATCAGGAGAAGAAAACCTCATTTGGTTTTATTGAATACCCACTGCAAAGTGTGTGCCAATGGATGCCAGTCTGATGAGAATGGAGTTCTGCCATTTGCAACAACGTGGATGGACCTAGAGTGTATTCTGCCTAATGAAATTAGTCAGACAGAGAAAGACATATACTCTATGCTATCACTCATATGTGGAAGCTAAAAAGTAAAACAAATAAATGCATAGAATAAAACAGAAACAGACTCACATATAATGAGAACAAAGTAGTGGTTGTCACCGGAGAGAGGGGAAGAGGAACAAGATAGGGTAGAGGACTGAGAGATTAAAACTACTGTGTATACAGTAAGTAAGGAACAAGGACATATTATACAGCAGAGGAAAATATACCCATTTTTTGTAATAACGTTAACTGGAATACAATCTATAAAAATATTGAATTATTTTGTTGTGCACCAAAAACTAATATTATAAATCAACTATACTTCAAAAAAACAAAAGAAAAAGAAAGGGATGACCCTATTGACTATACCAGTCAACCTGGAGGGTTGAAGTAATATCCAATAAAAAAGATTAAGGAGGGGCTTCCCTGGTGGCGCAATGGTTAAGAATCCGTCTGCCAATGCAGGGGTCACGGGTTCGAGCCCTGGTCCAGGAAGATCCCACATGCCACAGAGCAGCTAATCCCGTGCACCACAACTGGTGAAGCCTGCGTGCCACAACTACTGAAACCCATGCACCAAGAGCCCATGCTCCACAACAAGAGAAGCCACCGCAAGGAGAAGCCCGCGCACCGCAACGAAGAGCATCTCCAGCTCGTCGCAACTAGAGAAAGCCTGCACACGGCAACGAAGACCCAACGCAACCAAAAATAAATTAATAAAAATAAATAAATAAATACATTGATTTTTTAAAAAGATTAAGGAAAAATAAGATGTAAGAGGCTTGTGAAAAAAAGACACATACTCTCATTATTTGGAGAGATCTTTATCAGTCAAGCAAGAGAATCTACAGAGAAGTGGTTACAGAAATTATGTAATTTTGCTGGATATCAGACCAATATAAGAGCAAATTATTTCTATATGCTAGTAGTAATGTACAAAACCTATTTGGGATCTTAGAAGTATAAAACACAGAATCTTTAGAATTACAAACTTTTCCAGGACAAGAGAAATATATTAAAAGAATATAAGAAGAATGGAAAACAGTTGGCTCTTTTGGGAAAATACCACCCCAAACCCAGCAATAAAGTTAAACCATTTGCCAACCTGCTCATTCACAAAGAGGAGGGCGCCTGATCATTTTTCCCCATCCTGTGTTCTGTATCCAACAAAGATTTGTCCACATACAACTACTGGCTAGATTCCCCCAAAGGGGCTAGAGCTGCCATCCAGAAACGGTCAAACTGGGTAGAGGGTTGTTGTAAACTAGTCTGGACACTAGGTCCAAACCCCTGTAAACAAAACAAATTTAGCAATTACTCTATTAAGGGGGTTGGGGGGAACAGGGGTATGGGCAGCGGTAGGGTGCCCAGAAAAGGATGGCTTTTTAGAGAAAAGTGCTGGCGCTTAGGTTTGAAGCGAATGGGAGGGGGGTAGAGCTGCTTAAGGGTGCCCTCCCTAGAGAAAATCTAAGGAGCAGTCTGGCTGTCGGAAAGCAGACTGTATTTCAAGCGGCTTTTCTTTGCCCGGGTGAGCTTCCTTTCAGGTGTTTTAGTCAGTCACTGATCAGAATTCTGCAGTGCAGCCTGCATCCATAAAGCATCTGTTCATATGATTCTTACGGTGTGTGCAAGGTACACACAGCCAATATCAGAAGACTCTCTCCTGGTCCCCGTTGAGTTGGCCAGGAATTGTGGGAGGCAGTTGATTAAGGGAACAGGCATTTCCGGATCTTGCGTGGAGGACCATGAGGGCGCTGGGGACGCTGGTGAGGACCTGGACTTGGAGAGGGAGGTAGAGGTTGGAGTGGTGAGTCAGGGAAGGGCTCTAGAAGGTGCAAGTCCAGGTTGTCGTCGTGGTGAGGAGAGCGTCTCTCTGGACTAGTGTTGGGGGTCCGAAGGGACGGCTCTGGGGCTTGGCCCAACAGGTGTAAGCCAGACATACATCCAGCCGAGGGGTGGAGCCCAGCGACTGAGACTGCAGCAGCATCTGTCCCAGCCGGCAGGAAGTCGGCGGCAGCATCCGCATCCTCCTCGTTGACCTCTTCTTGGCAGGCGATCTCTGGGACAGCTGCGCACAAGAATCCCGGCTCCGGGGCCATGTACTCCCCGGGAGGGCTCAGGAAAGCGCCCCGTCCCAGGCCCTGTCCCCACGGGCCTTCCACACCCGGGCCCAGGAGGGCCGCAGGGACCAGCATGAGGATATGATCACCGAGATACACTTGCAGCACGGACGTTGGCTCGGACTCCAGCAGCAGGTCGACGTCGTCCAGGGGCACGTGCAGGGCACAGCCGGCGGGCAGGACCACCACGAAGATGAGCGTGTCCACGGTCGGGGGCCAGGTCAGGTTGTGCAGGCTGGGCGCCGCCCTGGACTTGGACTCGGGGCCCGCGGGCTCCTCCGTTCGCCGGCGCTTGGCAGGGCCCGGTCCTCCGGGATGCGGTCCCCACCGGTCCGCAGGGGAGGCGCTGGGGCTACCCATCTTCTCAATGTGGCCGCGGGCCTGGGGCCTGGCAGAAGGCGAGGAAGGACTAGGTCCTGCAGGCAGTGACAGATCGGTTTGACAGGGGAGGCCGAAGCAGGGCGGTGGCGCGCAGGACTGCGAGACGAAAGAGGAGCCTTCGGAGCTCTGGGGGCGCCTCTCGGGATCCCTCAGTCCTGGCTCCTAGGGGAGCTGCTGGGCTCGGCTTTGCTCGTGTGAATCTTCAGGCCCTCACGTGGACTGGTTTGCGCAGGAGTGGGCCGAGGATGTTGGGAGCGACGCCGGCGGAACCTGAGTCGCAAAGCATCCTCACGCTAAGCTCCGCCCCTTCCTAGGCTCCGCCCCTAGAAGTGGAGGCCTCTGTGTTGCCCAGTAGCCCCGGCTGTGGTGGATAGTCTACTCTAGAGAAATACTTCCATGGGCCTCAAGGGGGCGGAGCAATCGTGCCGCTCTAGGACTAGGCTTCCTGGGTCGAGTTCCTGGCTTTCCTTGCGTTGACCTCAGATACGGAAAACCTTAACCGGAAAACTTATTCAAGTCCCACCAGTGGAGCGCTGCACCAGGACAGTGAGATGTAGTTCCCTCGTCCCCTGAGACCTCGCCCTGGAAGTGACCTTTTAACTTCTTTTGGTCCAATAGTGAGGTGATTTTTTTTTAACATCTTTATTGGGGTATAATTGCTTTACAATGGTGTGTTAGTTTCTGCTTTATAACAAAGTTTATCAGTTATACATATACATATGTTCCCATATCTCTTCCCTCTTGCGTCTCCCTCCCTCCCACCCTCCCTATCCCACCCCTCCAGGCGGTCACAAAGCACGGAGCCGATATCCCTGTGCCATGCGGCTGCTTCCCACTAGCTATCTACCTTACGTTTGTTAGTGTATATATGTCCATGCCACTCTCTCGCCCTGTCACAGCTCACCCTTCCCCCTCCCCATATCCTCAAGCCCGTTCTCCAGTAGGTCTGTGTCTTTATTCCTGTCTTACCCCTAGGTTCTTCATGACATTTTTTCCCTTAAATTCCATATATATGTTAGCATACGGTATTTGTCTTTTTCTTTCTGACTTACTTCACTCTGTATGACAGACTCTAGGTCTATCCACGTGAGGTGAATTTTTGGATGACATCCTTAATTAAGCCTCTCCTTGCCTGTGATGTCAATGACTGTCAGATCACTGAAAGTGGTTGCCAAGAGAAGGTGTGGCTCGACTGCCTAACCAGTGTTAATAGGAGAAAACATCCAATAATGATTCTGGAATAGGTAATACTTTCATATGGTTTCAGAGGAAGGTGAAACATCTCCCTCCCTGTCCTTTAACCACGTGATTGCTCACTTTGGCCCTTTTTACAAAATAGCTTATATGTTCTCATTTTGAGGGCCACATAGCATTCCTTTGTACTAAATTCCATTTAAATCAGGCTTCTCTCAATGGGTGTTCAAGCTACTGGTTTGTGAATTGGCAGACACTGGCCTTCTCTGGCCAATTGGTGTGAAATGCAGATTCTTTGCTGCATCGCAGAACCACTGCTCAGAATGCCTGAAGTCATGGGCGTAGGAATTCTCCTTAAGCACCTCCACAAAGATTCTGTTTTGTGAGGAAGTTTAAGATCACTGCATTTGTTTTCATTCAGCATTTGAGGGGTTCAGGAATAGGACGGTTTATGGTTGAGGTCACGTCCCAGCCTGTTAGTGACAGTCATGAAGGGAACTCAAACTTCCTGGGCCTGCCTTGAGGGGTTTCCCCTACACTCCTGGCCTGCATCCACTCTCCTGGCTGCACTTCCGGTGTTTCAGCCACGGGCCAAGAAATTCCCCTGCTTAGGTCAGGATGCTGGCTGGGGGAACTTATGGGGCTGTACACTGGCATAAGGGGCCCTGCCAGGAGCCTGGATTCTCGTGGGGTGAATGTGGATGCCACTGGCTCCTTCCTCTATGTTCCCAGGTGATGGGAGCCGTTGCTGTGCGCCTGTTGTTTGGACAGAGGGCGGGGTGGGGAGATGTTGGGGAGCTTGCAGGAAACAACTACTTTTGTCCTGGAGAATTCTGTCGGCGAAGCTTGAATATCCCATGGTCGGGGAATGTTCAATGGGGACTCCATTCAGGAGAGTGAGTGTGAACATGCTGTGTTTTAGGGGCCAGAAGGAGGAACCCAAACTTGGCCAGGACACAGGGTGGGGCTAGGGGCTGTTGGCCTGGCCAGGGATGGGGCCCTGAATGTGGCGGCTCCTGTCCCAGCCTGGTGCCACCTCTTGTCCACGGCTCTCCTGACCTCAGTAGTCTCACATCTGGGCTCATCATTGTCCTGGGCCCTGTGAATCCTCATGTGAGCTCCCCTCCCAAGGGAATGTTGTCCTGTCCTGAGACAAAGGTAGTTACCGGGGTCCTGGCATAGTCGTACCTGATTTCCTCCTCTGGTCAGCCCCTTTCTTTCTTTCTTTCTTTCTTTCTTTTAATTGGCCGTGCGGCGAGGCCTTCTGGGATCTTAGTTCCCCGACCAGGGATTGAACCCGTCCCCACTGCAGTGAACACTTGTAGTTCTAACCACTGGACCACCAGGGAATGCCCATGGTCAGGCACGGGCAAGTCATTTCACCTTCACCGACCTCAGTTTCCTTACATGTGAAACGGGGAGAATGCCATCCACTCTGCAGGGGGGTTGTGAGATAATGTATGTAAAATGTTCTTGGAACACAGTAAGTGCTTAGTAAATAGTAACTATTTACTGTCTTTCCCACTTGACATTGTCAGCCCTGTTCTCATCATCTTGAACAGTGCCTGGCATGTAGCCAACATCCAGTGAATGGTAAACAATATCATCATCATCCTAAAAAGGGGTCTGATATGCTAGAAAGTACTGGTCCAGGTGTTTTCAGGAGATAACATCTATAAAATTGAGGAATGGCTTGCCAAGCACCAGATCAGATATCTTTCCTTCTGCCTTATTTTTGTTTACTCTAAGATGTCCAAAGACTGTCAGGATGGATTATCAGGCCTACTCATTGGGCTTTCTTGGTGTCATTCCAACCTGACTATCCAGTCAACATGAACTACTTGAACCACTGTGGGGGCGGAATTAGCAAATAAATCCCGGTTCTGGGTAGGTTACAAGATGGCTGCCAATCGTCCATCTGTTGAGGGCTATTCTGCTATCCCCCTAGAATGCATAACTAGCTTTTTTTTTTTTTTTTTTTAGTGGGCATAACTAGCTTTAAAAAATTCCTATTTATGTTTATTCACTTTAGGAAAAATACCTGAATACATATTTTAGAATATCTAAACAGCATAGTTAAAGCTGGAGCTCCCTTCAACTCCCCACAAACTGCCAATCCAGTATTGATGTGACAAGATCCTTTTCTATGGACTTACAAACATAACACAGGGGACTTGTTTTCTTCCCGAATGGCAAAGTATTGTGGGTCTTTTTCTGCAATATGTTGGATCTTATTGCTGTTTCGTATTGTCATCCACAAAGTACATTATCCCTGTGTCTTTAATTGGAGAGACGTTTTCCAACATGCAAAACAGGCTTTTACATGAAAATGTTGTATAAGAAAAGGCAGCTTCAAACATCTCTTGTACAGCAACACCTTTGTCTTTGCCTGAAGCAGAATGAGGTACTGGCCCACTCACTCTCTGCTTACCTCACAGTAATACTGGTAATTCTGGTATATTATGTTGTGCTTTCTTTACTTCCTGAACATGTTACTGAGTGGCGAATTGCATTGAATTAGTGATGCTATCCCAATGATTTGATACGATGATGGCCTGTGTTGTCCCACGATTATTAATCATTTACTATTTTAAGAATGACAAAACTGTCATTGAAGTAGTTATTTGGGCTTTTAAAGGCTGAGGCTGAAGCCAAATGCAGTTTGGCTTTTTTTGGTTTTTTTAACCAAGGACTTTAGCTTCTGTGTTATAAGTGACAGACAGTGATTTCTGTATCTTAATTGTGAATTCAGCTTTCTTATGGAATTCTCTTATTTTTTTCAGTTATTTTTTTTAGTTTTACAATTATATGGTTTGCAAATGGTCTTATTTTTCTTCCCTTTAAGATTTTAAACATCTAATTTCTTTCTCTTGTCTGATTGTGTTGGCTAGTATCGCCAGTACAATGTCAAATATTATTGGAAAAGTGGCATCTTTTCTTGTTCTAGACTTTGGTGGGACTCCTGCTACTGTTTGCCTATTAAGTATATTGTTCAGAAATAAATGTCATGTCAAAGAATTATCAATCTCCTCCTGTTTTATTGAATATTTAATGCGTTCTTTTGAAATATTTCCAAACTTATAGAAACAGTGCAAAAACAATATAAAGAATTCTCATTTATCCTCTATTAACTTTTTTTTTTTTTTTTTTTTTTTGCGGTACGCGGGCCTGTCACTGCTGTGGCCTCTCCCATTGCAGAGCACAGGCTCTGGACGCGCAGGCTTAGCGGCCATGGCTCACAGGCCCAGCCGCTCCGCGGCATGTGGGATCCTCCCAGACCGGGGCACGAACCCGTGTCCCCTGCATCAGCAGGCGGACTCTCAACCACTGCACCACCAGGGAAGCCCTCCTGTATTAACTTTTAACACTTTGCCACATTTGCTTTATCATTCTTTATTCCTGTCTCTCAGAAAGACCACAGGATATGTATGTTTATATAGACAGATAAAAATACACATACATAAATATTTGTTCCTTGAATCATTAGAGAGTAAGTTGTATATATTCAGACCCTTTCTCCAGAATTACTCAGTGTATATTTCCTAACACGAATATTCTCTCATATATATTTTAGAACAGTTATCAAATTTTAAAACATTTAATATTGCTGCCATGCTTTAATCCATAGTCCATTTTCCAATTTTGTCAATTATATTAACAATATCCTTTATTAAATATCTCTATCTATTTAAAAATTTTAAATTTGCTATTATTTTTCCTTCCAGCTTTGAGATATTATTGACACACAGCACTGTTTGTTTAAGGTGTACAGGATAATGATTTGACTTATATACATCATGAAATGATTACCACAATAAGTTTAGTTAAGGTCCCTCATCTCGTATAGGTATACAAAATTAAAGAAATAGAAAAAGAATGTTTTCTTGTGATGAGAACTCTTTAGATTTATTCTCTTAACCTTAATGTATAACATACAGCAGTGCTAATTATAGTTAGTGTGCTATACATTACATCCCTTGTATTTATTTATCCTATAAGTAGAAGTTTGTACCTTTGGTCTACTTTCATCCAATTAACCACCCCCCTTTTTCTCTTTTTTCTTTTTTTTTTTTTTTTTGCCTATAAGATGCATGTCAGGATCATGCATTTCTTTCAGGTGTCATGTCTCCTTAGTTAACTTTTTTTCTGGAATAGTTCCTTAGCCTTCTGTTGTTTTTCAAGCCATTAATATTTTTGAAAATTATAGGTAGTGATTTCTTAGTGTTCCTCAATTTGAGATTCTCTGATGTTTCCTCATGATAAGAGTAAAATTATATAAATATTTTTGCCTTGAATACTAATAAGTAATCCTGTGTCCTTCTCTGGAGACACATCATATCCATTTGTTCCTTACAGATGACGTTAATTTTTCTTTTTTCAATTTAATGTTATTAGTAAAGTTATGGAGTTGGGTAATCATCACCACAGCCAGTTTTAGAACATCTTCATTACCTCAGAAAGTTCCCTTATGCCTATCTGCATTAAATCATTTCTCAAAACCCCAGACCAAGGTAATCGCTGATTGCCTCTGTCTATAAATTTGCCTTTTTACTGGATATTTCATAGAAATGAATCATTCAATGTGTAGTCATTTGCATCTGGCTTGTTTCAGCTAATATACTGTTTTGGTAGTTTATTCCTGTTGTAGTAGCTGTTATTCATGGTTTATCCATGCTGTAGCATGTTGTGTATGTTGTTCTTTCATTTTACTTGAGGAGTAGTATCTCTTGTATGGAAATACCACATTTGCATTTCCATACATTCATCAGTATTTGGACATTTGGATTATTTCTATTTGGGGGCTATTATAAGCAATGCTGCTATGAACACTCCTATACATGTTTTGTGGGGACATATGTTTTCAGGTCTCTTGCACAGATTCCAAGGAATGGAATTCTTGGGTCAAATGGCAAGTTTATGTTCCACTTAAAAGTAAACCCATGGAATGGTTTTCCAAAATGGCTGTACAGTTCGACGTTCTCATAAGCAATGCATGTGGGTTTCACTCTTTCCTCATTCTCACTAGCACTTGGTATTGTCTGTCTTTTTTTGATTATAAACATTCTCATGAGTGTGTTTTGGTATGTCATCATGGCTTTAACTTGCATTTCTCTAATGACTAATGCCATTGAATATCTTCTCATGAGTGTATTAGCTGAGCCTATGTTGTGTATCTTTTATGGTTAAATATCTATTCAAATCTTTTCTCCATTTAAAAATTCTCTCATTTGCCTTATTTTTGAGCTGTAAAAGTTCTTTATATATTCTGGATACAAGTCCTTTATCTGATATGTGATTGCACATATTTTCTCCCATTGTATGGACTTTCCTCCATTGTTTCATTGAGATATAATTGACATATAACATTATATTAGTTTTAGGTGTATTTAAAAATTTTTTATTTTTTAATGACTTTTGATGTGCATGTGTTTAAAATTTTGTTTACTCTCAAAATACCAAGTTTAAAAAATGGATTGTAGGGGCTTCCCTGGTGGCACAGTGGTTGAGAGTCCGCCTGCCGATGCAGGGGACACGCGTTCGTGCCCCGGTCGGGGAGGATCCCACATGCCGTGAAACGGCTGTGTCCGTGAGCCATGGCCACTGAGCCTATGCGTCTGGAGCCTGTGCTCCACAATGGGAGAGGCCACAACAGTGAGAGGCCCACGTACCCCCCCAAAAAAAATGGATTGTAAATTTGGTGTTGTATCTAAGAACCTTCTGCCCAACCAAGGTCATAAAGATTCCCCCCCTTTTTTTTGAAGAAATTAATAGTTTTAGTTTTTACATCTACATCTTTGATCCAATTCGTGGTTTCGTGTGTGGGTATGGTGTCAACTAATAGTTTAAGGGTTTTTTTGAATGTGATGATTCAATTGTTAAAAAAGACTATGCCTTTTACATTTAATTGTCTTGGCACTTTTGTCAGAACTAAATTGACCATCAAGGTAAAGATTTGTTTCTGACTCATAATTCTATTCCATTGACCTGTTGTATGACTATTCATGTGCCAATAGCACACTGTCTTGATTACTGTATCTTTTGAGTAAGATTTGAAACTTAGTAGTGTAAGTCCGTCAATACAACTGCTACTCTTTCTGTAATAAACACTGCCTCCTTTGCTCAGCCTCTTCCTTGGTGTAAACGTCCCACACACATGATCAGTATTTCAAATAACGCACAGATTTTCCCTGTCTCCCAGCCTTTATATGTAACGCTTGAGCCCTCTGACTGGAAACATTCCTTCCTGCTCCGTGACAACACACTTGCCAGTCTAACACGGTAGAACTTAACTTTACACATAGAACTGTTACATTAGAAGCACACCAGAGGGACTATTTCTTGAGTTTTCAGAGGAGCTCTCTATTCATAATCAATTGTATCTGGTGTGAATATACCTTTACATTCCGCATTATATTTGATAGATACTCCAGATAAATGTCTTGACACAACATCTGACCTTTATAAGTTAGAAATTTCACTGACGTAGAAAAGATAATGGGAGCAGAACTTATTAAAGTTCAGATACATTCTACAAAACCATTACCCAAACTTCCTACAATATCCCTTGATGCCAAAAGAAGAGCTCAAACGTATAGTTGAATGCCTTCTACAAAGGTCTTCCCATGCACTCCCTTTGTAACACTCTCATCCAGCAAGAAATGAAGCCAAGCAGACAAGGATTTTGATTTGTTCGAGACCTTAAGGCCATTGACAAAATATGTATACCTCACTACCTGACAGAAATTAACCCAAATACCATCCTGTCATCAATTCCACATGAAGCCACTTGCTTCACTCTAATGAATCTTTGCTCTGCCTTTTTTTCATGTGCCTCTAGACCAGGACAGTCAATACGATTTTGCTTTTACCTGCAGAGGACAACAACATACCTGGACAGTCATGCCCCTGGAGTACACTGGAGCCCCCTTGTATTTTTCCCTGGTTGTTGATCAAGAGTTAAAAGATCTAAATTTCCCTTGTGATTTAGTCCTAACACAATGTGTATATGATCTAGTTTGTTCAAAGAACAAGGAAGCCTGTAAAAGGTTTCCATTGACTTGCCCCAGCCTTAGCAAAAAGGAGGCATAAAATTTCAAATATAATTATTATTTTTCCAAAATACAGTCCATTATTCAGAGCATGACTCATCTCAGGAGGGAAAAACATCCAAACAAGTTCACAATGGGCAGAGGGTAGTCAAACTATCACAGACACTAGGGACAAAACCATGTAGACAAAAGAAATTTAGCAATTACTCTATCGAACAGAAAAGGAGTGGAAGGGGCAGTGGTAGGGTGCCTGGGAAAGGATGGCTTTTTAGAGAAAAGTGCTGTCGCTTAAGTTTGAAGCAAACTGGGAGGTGGAGGGGGGTAGAGCTGCTTAAGAGTGACCGCCCTAGAGAAAATCTAAGGAGCAGTCTGGCTGTCGGAAAGCGGACTGTATTTCAAGCGGCTTTTCTTTGCCCGGGTGAGCTTCCTTTCAGGTGTTTTAGTCAGTCACTGATCAGAATTCTGCAGTGCAGCCTGCATCCATAAAGCATCTGTTCATATGATTCTTACAGTGTGTGCAAGGTACACACAGCCAATATCAGAAGACTCCTGGTCCCCGTTGAGTTGGCCAGGAATTGTGGGAGGCAGTTGATTAAGGGAACAGGCATTTCCGGATCTTGCGTGGAGGACCATGAGGGCGCTGGGGACGCTGGTGAGGACCTGGACTTGGAGAGGGAGGTAGAGGTTGGAGTGGTGAGTCAGGGAAGGGCTCTAGAAGGTGCAAGTCCAGGTTGTCGTCGTGGTGAGAGCGTCTCTCTGGACTGGGGTTGGGGGGCCAAGGGGACGGCTCTGAGACTAGGCCCAACAGGTTGAAGCCAGGCACACTTCCAGTGGAAGGGCGGAGCCCAGCAACGGAGCCGGCTGTGGCATCCATCCCAGGTGGCAGGAACTCAGCATCCGTGTCCGCATCCTCCTCTTTGGCCTCTTCTTGGCGGGAGATCTCTGGGACAGCTGCGCACAAGAATCACTGCTCCGGGGCAAGGTACTCCCCGGGAGCACTCAGTTAAGCACCCTGTTCCAGGCCCTGTCCCAAGGGGTGTTGGATGCCCGAGCCCACCAGGGCCTTAGGGACCAGCATGAGGATGCGATCTCCGAGAGACACTTGCCTCACGGATGCTGGCTCGGGCTCCAGTACTACGTCGACGTCGTCCAGGGGCACGTGCAGGGCACAGCCGGCGGGCAGGACCACCACGAAGATGAGCGTGTCCATGGTCGGGGGCCAGGTCAGGTTGTCCAGGCTGGGCGCCGCCTTGTACTTGGACTCGGGCCCCACGGTATCCTCCATTCGCGGCGCTTGGCAGGGCCCGGTCCTCCAGGATGCGGTCCCCACCGGTCCGCAGGGGAGGCACTGGGGCTGCGGGGCCGGCTGCCCATCATCTCAATGGCGGCGCGGGCGGCGCTCCCTGGGCCAGGCAAAGAGCGAGGTGGAGTCGGTCCTGCAAGCAGTGACTCCTGGTTGACAGCTGAGGCGGGCCAGGTCTCTGTGGTGCAAGACTAGGCAACGCGGTTCGAAACTCCGGAGCTCAGGGGGCCCCTCTCGGTCCTGGCTTCTAGGGGAGCTGCTGGGCTCGGCTTTGCGTGTGTGAATCTTCAGGTCCTCACGTGGACTGGTTTGCGCAGGAGTGGGCTAAGGATGTTGTGAGTGACGCCGGCAGAACCTGAGTCGCAAAGCATCCTCACGCTAAGCCCCGCCCTTTCCTAGGCTCCGCCCCTAGACGTGGAGGCCTCTGTGTTGCCAAATAGCCCTGGCAGTGGTGGAAGGTTTACTCTAGAGAAATACTTTTATAGGCCTCAGGGGGGCGGAGCAATCGTGCCGCTCTAGGACTTGGCTTCCTGTGTCGAATTCTTGGCTTTCCTCGTGTTGACATCAGATGTAGAAATCCTCAGCCAGAAAACCGATTAAATTTCAAGTCCCACCAGTGGAACATTGCACCAGGACAGTGAGATGCAGTTCCCTCGTCCCCTGAGACCTCGCCCTGGAAGTGACCTTTTATCTTCTTTTGGTCCAAAAGTGGAGTGTGTTGGGGATGGCATCCCTAAGCTTCTGTTTACCTGGGTTGTTAATGACTGTCAGATCCTCCCAGCGGTGTCGAAAGGGAAAGAGATGTTAGGATTGAGGGTCTTAATTGCAGTCACTGCAGGATCAACTTATATATCTATCAGTTTAGCATGATGGTCATTGTTATACTTCCATTAACTAAACCAACAGTTCACATTCTCTAAATCGACCTACACTACACTTGAGAGGTGTATCTGTTGTAGTCCAATTGACAAACGATGAAAAGGTCATGCCAAAGGAAGAAGCAATTGGCTAGAGCCCGGAACTAGCAGATCTGGGTCTGACGCATCGGGCTCCCCTCAAGATGATGCAGGCGGCAGCGCCTTTGATCTGGGTGTCACTTTAAAGGTAAGTCTACCGGCAGATGGTACTGGTAAAGGGAAGGTGTGTCCCAACAGCTTATCCAGAGTTAATAAGAGAAAACACTCTATAATTTCTTTGGAATGGGTAATACTTTCATGTGGTTTCAGAGTAATGTCAAACATTTCCTTCCCTGTCTTTCAACCATGTGATTGCTCACTTTGTCCCTTTTTATAAAATAGCTTGTATGTTCTCATTTTTAGGGCCACATAGCATTCCTTTGTACAGAATTCTGTTAAAATCAGGCTTCCCTTGATGGGCATTTAAGCTAGTGATCTGTGAATTGGCAGACATGGGCCTTCTCTGGCCAATTAGTGTAAAATGCAGATTCTTTGCCACATCCCAAATCCAATGATCAGAATTCCGGGAGCCACGGGCATAAAAATTCCTTGTACGCACCTGCACAAAGATTCTGTTTGGGGAGAAAGTTTAAGGTCACTGAACTTGTTTTCATTCAGCATTTTAGAGGTTCAGGAACAGAGAGATTTACGGTTGACATCATGTCCCTGCTTGTTGGTGACAACGTCATGAAGAGAACTCAAACTTCCTGGGCCTGCCTTGAGGGGTTTCCCCTATGCTACTGCCTGTATTCACTCATGGCTGCATGTCCCATGTCTCTGGCTGCTGGCCAAGAAATTCCCCTGCTTAGGTCAAGACTCTGGCTGAGGGGAACATTCAGGGGCCATACACTGGCTTGGCGGGCCCTGCCAGGAACCTGAGTTCTCGTGGGGTGAATGTGATGTCGCTGACACCCATCTCTATGTTCCCAGGTGATGGGAGCAGCTGCTGTGCTCCTATTGTTTGGACAGAGGGTGGGGTGGGGAGGTGGGGGGAGATGTTAAGGAGCTTTCAGGAAACAACTAATTTGGTCCTGGAGAATTCTGTGGGCAACACTTGAACGTACCATGGTCAGGGAATAACAGGGGCTCCATTCAGGAGAGTGAGTGTGAACATGCTGTGTTTTAGGGGCCAGAAGGAGGAACCCAAACTTGGCCAGGACACAGGGTGGGGCTCGGGGCTGTTGGCCTGGCCAGGGATGGGGCCCTGAACGTGGCGGCTCCTGTCCCAGCCTGCTGCCACCTCTTGTCCACAGCTCTCCTGACCTCAATAGTCTCACATCTGGGCTCATCATTGTCCTGGGCCCTGTGAATCCTCACTGTGAGCTCCCCTCCCAAGGAAATGTGGTCCTGTCCTGAAACAAAGGCAGTTACTGGGGGCCTGGCTTAGACACTCCCAATTTCCTCTTCGGGTCAGCCCCTTTATAACTGGGTGATCACAGGAAGTCCTTTCATTTCTCTAACCTTAGTTTCCTACGTGTGAAGTGGGGAGAATGCCATCTAGTGTGCAGGGGGGTTGTGAGATAATGTATGTAAAATGTTCTTGGAACATGGTAAATGCTTAGTAAATAGTAGCTATTCACTGCTTATTATGTTTATAATCTGCCTTTCCAACTTCACAGTGTAAAGCCCTGTTCTCAGAATCTTGAACAGTGCCTGGCATGTAACCAACATCCAATGAATAGTAACCAATATCATCATCATCATCCTAAAAAGGGGTCTGATCTGTTAGAAAGTACTGGTCCAGGTGTTTTCATGGCATAACCTCTATGTAATTCAGAAATGGCTTGCTGTGCACCAGATCAGATACCTTTCCTTCTGCCTTATTTTTGTTTACTCTAGACGCCTAAATAACGTCGGGGTGGTTTATCAGGCCCACTCATTGGGCTTTCTTGGTGTCAATCAATACTGACTATCCCAACAGTATGAACTGCTTGAACCACTGTGGGACACAATTAGCAAATAAATCCTGGTCCTGGGTAGGGTACAAGATGGCTCTCTACAGTGCCACTGGGAGAGGAAAAGTGAGAGAATTTGGGCACAGGAAGCCAGGCACAAGACGGATATCACCGAGTGAGACTCAGGACTTTTTGCAACATTGGTCATCTGGGCACAGTGAATGCTTTGTACCACCATTTGAGACGCTAAGGCACAGGTCCAGGGCACCAGCCTGACAGTACTCTTGACGTTGGCTCTAATGAGGGCCATTCTGTTATTCCCCAAGAATGCATAACTAGCTTTTTCAAATTCCTATTTATTTTTATTCACCTTAGGAATAATACCTGGATGTATATTTTAGAAAATCTAAACAGCATAGTTAAAGCTGGAGCTCCCTTCAACTCCCCACAAACTACTAATCCACTATTGATGTGAGAAAATGCTTTTCTATGTATCAATATTTACAAACTTAACACAGGGAATTCGTTTTCTTCCTGGAATGGCAAAGTATGGTGGGTCTTCTTCTGCAATATGTTAGAGCTTATTGCGATTTGGTATTGTCATCAGCAAAGTACATTGTCCCTTCTACCTTTCATTGGAGTGACTTTTTCTAACACACAATACAGGCTTTTATATGAAAATGTTGTATAACAAAGGGCAGCTTCAAACATTTCTTGTACAGCAACCCTGTTGTATTTGCCTGAAGCAGAATAACGGTAGTGCCCCTCTTGCAGTTTCTATTAATAAGAGTACTGGCATTATTGATACTATGTATAAAATAGATAACTAATGAGAACATTCTGTATAGCAAAGGGAACTCTACTCATTGCTCTGCAGTGACTTAATGGGAAGATGATCCAAAAATGAGGGGATATATGTATATGTATATCTAAATCACTTTGCTGTACAGCAGAAACTCACACAACATTGTAAAGCAAATATACTCCAATAAAAATTAATTTTTAAAATGGGAAAAAAAGTGTATTGGAAGTCCTAGCCACAGAAATGGGGTAAAACCATGAAATAAAGGGAATACATATTTGATATGATGAAGGAGAACTGTCACTATTTTCAGATGACATAATACTTTGGAAATAGAAAAACACTAAATTCACCATGCCAAAAGTGTCAGCACTAAAAAGATTTCCACAAACTCACAGCGTACAAGATGAATACACAAAAACATACTGCTTTTCCATAAAAAATGAAGGAACTCCCTGAAAGAAAAAGAGAAAATATGAGAAGAAGAATGCCTTCTCAAATCGCACCTAAAAGAATTCAACACCTCAGGATACACTTAACCAATAAGGTGAAAGACCTATATTCTGAAAACTATAAAACACTGACGAACCCAGTAGAAGATGATACATAGAAATGGAAAGACAGCCCAAGCTCTGGGATTGCAAGGCTTAAGACTGTTCAAATGGCCATACTACCTGAAGCAATCTACAGACTGAAAGCAATACCTAGCAAAATACCCATGACGTCTTTCTTAGAGCTAGTACAAATATTCCTAAAATTTGTAGGGAGGCACACAAGACCCAGCATAGACCCAGCATGGCCAAAGCAAAGAAGACGGCTGGAGCTACCATGCTCCCAGGCTTCAGACCAAACTACAAAGCTACAGAAATCAAAACAGCCTTGTACTGGCACAGAAACAGACACAGAGCTCAATGGTAAAGGAAAGAGAGCCCAGAAATGGGCCCAGAAGTAAACCCAGGCAGCTACGGTCAATGAGTTGATGACATAGGAGGCACGAGTACACAACTGACAACAGACAGTCTCTTCCACAAGTGGTACTGGCAAAACTGGACACCTACATGGAAAACAATGAGACTAGAACATTTCTACACACCTTCCACAAACCTGAACTCAAAATGGGTGAAAGACCTAAAGCTGAGACCTGAATCCCTAAAACTCCTCGATGAGACACTGGCAGAACACTCTTGGACATAAATCGTAGCACTCTCTTTGCCAAGGGATCTGTCTCCTCAGACAAAAGTCATCTAAGCAAACCTAAACACACGGGACCTAGTTGAACTTCAAAGCTTTCGCACAGCAAAGGAGACCATCGACAAAACGAAAAGGCAACCTAAAAATGGGAAACAATATCTGCAGGTGAAATGACCGACAAGGGGTGAATCCAAACATATAAACAGCTCATACAGCTCCATAGGAGAAAAACCAACCAACCAACCAACCAACAACCCAATCGAAACATAGGCAGAATATCGGAATACACTTCTTTTTCCAAAGACGACAGGAAGACGGCTATCAGGCACCTGAAAAGATGCTCCACATCACTAATCATTAGAGAAATGCAAATCCAAACAGCCATGACATATCACCTCACACCTGTCACAGTGGCTAGCATCCAACAGGCTCCAAATAAGAAATCTTCGCAAGGAGGTGGAGAATAGGGAAGCTCCGTACACTGTTGGTGTGTATGGCAATTGGGGCTGCCACTATGCAAACAGCATAAAGTTTCCTCAAAGCATACAAACTGAAACACCACGTCATCCAGCTTTTCCACTCCTAAACATATATATCCTGAAAACACTCACGGGAAAAGATACATGTACCCGTATGTTATAGCATCATCATTGACAATAGTCAAAGCATGGAAGCAACCCTAGTGCCCATCCACAGACTGACAGGTAAAAAGAATTAGGATACACATACACACACACACACCCTCAACAGAATAATACTCAGCCCTAACTAAAACTCAAACTCTGCCATTTGCAGCAATGTAGATGGACCTAGGCAATATTATGCTTTGTGGTAGTAGTGAGACAGCAAAGACAAACAATGAATGTTATCAGTTACATGGGGAATGTAAAAAGTAATGCAAACTAATACATATGCAACACTGAAACAGACCTACAGCCCTAAAAGCAAACTTGTGGTTACCAAATGTGACAAGAGGAGAGACAGGACAAATTAGGTATGAGATTAACAGATAAAAACTATTATACATAAAAAATAACCAAAAAGCATTTACTGTATATCACAGGGAATTATACCTACTATCTTGTAATAACCCATAATGTAATATAGTGGAAAAAGAATTCACTATGTTGTTCTCCTGAAACTCACTCAATATTGGAAATCAACTATGCTTCAATTAAAATGTTTTTGAAAAAAACAAGGAACCAGGGGTCAAGATGGCAGATTAGTAGGAGCACGTGGAGTTCATCTCTCCCCAAAAATGCATCAAGAATACATCTACGGGGACTTCCCTGGCAGTCCAGTGGTTAAGAGTCCGTGCTTCCACTGCAGGGGCCACAGGTTCTATCCTTGGTCGGGAAACTAAGATCCTGCATGCAGTGCAGCCAAAACAAACAGACAAAAAGAACAAAAGAATACATCTACAAATGGAACAGTTCTCACAGAGCACAAGCTGAACACTAGCAGAGGACCCTGGATGCCTAAAAGGACAAGAAGAAGCCCTGTAATACCAGTTAGGATGAAAGAAAGAAGAAGGTGAAAGGAAGAGGAGAGGAAGCGGGATGGGAGCTGCACCTCTCGCATGGGAGCTGAAGGAGAGGAGAGGTTCCTACAGTCAGTGAAGCCCCCTCACCAGCGGGGAGATCAGTTGGGACAGAAGAGGTGCTTCGGGGGCTGTTGGAGGACAGCAGAGCAACCGATCTGTGCCAGGCAAGACAGAATGAGACCTACACAGATGGTCCGTGCCAGAGCCCTTCGTGCCCCATCCTGAGATGTGTGTCCAATGCTGCAGACGGAGCTGGGTGCTGGAACATGGTGTTTGGAAAGCAAACCTGGGGAGAGGACTGCTGTTGGCTGGGAGGAGACAGCCTGAGAAAAGGAGAGTGAGGAAATCCACAACCTGGAATGCTTGAGGAGGAAACCCCGACTGTCATGGAAGTGAACTGCCATTGTTGAGTGCCACGCAAGGGGAGGGGCCACCATTGCAGCCTTCTCCCTATGCTCCAGCCCCTGCCTTCCTTGGCACTAAGAAGAGCCCCTGCTGGGGTCCAGCTCTCTCACACCCACAGCCACGAGCTAACCTGCATGCCCCGTCCCCACCAGGGCTGCTGCGACCCCAGCCACCACCACCTCCGCGCCCCCTCCTTGCCAGAGCAGACTTGTGTGCTCCAGGGCAGCCTCGGGAGCAGACCTCTGTGGTGGCCCACACACAGAGGTGGGGCTGAAACCACAGCTGAGCCCCAGGGACCATGCAACTAAGGATGAAAAGCTGAATTCTCCCCTTGCAGCTGCGCAAACTGTGAATTGACACCCCCGTGACTGGTTTTGTAAACTCAGCACATAAAAACATCTGAATGGACAACAAGTGCTCCCACAGCCAAGACGGGTCTAGCTTTAGCAGCTGTAGACTTTGTGGGCACATCCACGTAGGGTTGGGCCAGGCCGGCATCTGAGCTGCCACCGTAGTGCCCACAGCAGGTCCAGATCCATGATTACTACAACCCTAGGTCCTGACTTCAGTGGATCTACCCTGGTGGCATGGTGAAAACAATGTCTGAGACACCAGGGCCAACTGGCATACCCACAGTTAAGGTGGGGCCGAGAGCAGTGCCAACAATAGTGTAATCTGAGAGCTTGCGCAATGCATGAATGGTGACACGATAGAGCACACCCACTGGTGAACAGCTCCAGAGGAGGAGTACTCAGTGGCTTCCCTCACAGTGGGCATGCTCCACTCCCACCTACCTCACACCACAGATCAGAAACACAGCTAAGAAACAGATCCGTGGGCCTCTACTCCAACAACTAGTGAGCAGACCCCACCTCTGACATGGCAGTGACAAACACAGAGCAAAGGGGAGGCACTGCTCAATATCCAGTTCAGGCTCTGGTCACCAGGACATTAGTCACACCTCCTATAAAGGGGATAATGGCCAGCATACACTGAGGAAACGGGTGGCAGACATCTATACTAAAAACAACCCACACACCAAAAAACATTAAAATCACACAGCCTGGGCTTCCCTGGTGGCGCAATCGTTGAGAGTCTACCTGCCGATGCAGGGGACACAGGTTTGTGCCCCGGTCCGGGAAGATCCCACATGCCATGGAGCGGCTGGGCCCATCAGCCATGGCTGCTGAGCCTGCGCGTCAGAGCCTGTGCTCCGCAACGGGAGAGGCCCCAACAGTGAGAGGCCTGCGTACCACACACACACACAAAAAAAATCACACAGCCTATACAGGGATGTTTCCACATAAAATAGCCCTCCAAGACAGTCTGAGGGTCTGGCATTGGACGGAAGAACCCCAGAGAACTTAGCCTTGAAGGCCAGCAGGGTGTGAGTGCAGGAACTCCACAGGGCTGAGGGAAACAGAGACTCCACTCTTGGAGGGTGCACACAAGGTCTCATGTGCACTGGGACCCAGCACAAAGGAGTACATTCATAGGAATCTGGGCTACACCTACCTACAACTCTTGGAGGGTCTCCTGGGGAGGCAAAGTTCCACTATAGCTCACTGTGGGGGCAAGGACACTGGTAGAAGAAGCCCCAGGGAATATTGATCAGAATGAGCTCTCCCAGAGGTCCATATTTCAGTACCTAGACCAGGCCCCACCCAACAACCTGTAGGTTCCAGTGCTGCAAAGCCTCAGACCAAACAACCACCAAGACAGGAACACAGCCCCACCCATCAGAAGACAGGCTGCCTAAAGTTGTACTAAGCTTATAGCCACCTCAAAACACACCCCTTGACATGGCCCTGCCCATCAGAGGAACAAGACCCAGCTCCACCCACCGGAGAGCAGGCTCCAGTCCATCCCAAGAGAAAGCCTGCAGAAGCCCCTGGACCAACCTCACCCATCAGGGGGCAGACACCAGAAGCAAGAGGAACTACGATACTGCAGCTTGTGGAAAGGAGACCACAAACACAAAAAGACAAAATGAGACAAGAGAGAAGTATGCTGAAAATGAAGGAACAAGATAAAAACCCACAAGAACAACTGAAGAGATAGGCAATCCACCTGAAAGATAATTCAGAGTAATGATAGTAAAGATGATCCAAAATCATCAAAATAATGGAGGCACAGATGTAGAAGATAAAGAAATGTTTAACAAGGAGAGAGAAGACTTAAAGAACAAACAATCAGAGATGAATACAATAACTGAAGTAAAAAATACACTAGAAGGAATCAATAGCACAATAACTGAGGCAGAAGTACGAATAAGTGACCTGGAAGACAGAGTGGTGGAAATCACTGCCACAGAACAGAATAAAGAAAAAAGAATGAAAAGAAATGAAGACAGTCACAGAGACCTCTGGAACAATATTAAATGTACCAACATTCACATTATAGGGGTCCCAGAAGGAGAAGAGAAAGAGAAAGGACATGAGAAAATATTTGAACATATTATAACCAAAAATTTCCCTAACAGGAGAAAGAAAACACTCACTCAAGTCCAGGAAGTGAAGAGAATCCCATACAGGATGAACCCAAGGAGGAACGTGGTGAGACATGTATTAATCAAACAGACAAAAATTAAATACAATGAAACAATATCAAAAGCAACAAGGGAAAGCAACAAATAACATACAAGGGAATCCCCATAAGGTTATTGGCTGATTTTTCAGCAGAAACTCTGCAGGCCAGAAGGGAATGGTACAAAATATTTCAAGTGATGAAAGGGAAAAACCCACAACCAAGAATACTCTACCCAGCAAGGTTCTCATTCAAATTCAACAGAGAAATTAAAAGCTTTACATACAAGCAAAAGCTAAAAGAATTCAGCACCACCAAACGAGCTTTACAACAAATGCTAAAGGAACTTCTCCAGACAAGAAAGAGACCAGCAACTTAAAACAACCTTGTACATGTATTGACTACTATAACAAAACCTCATGGGAACAGCAAACCAAAAAACTATAGTAGATACACACAAAAAAAAAGAAAAAGTGGACTTCCTTGTGGCACAGTTGGTTAAGAATCTGCCTGCCAATGCAGGGGACACGGGTTCGAGCCCTGGTCCAGGAAGAACCCACGTGCTGCGGAGCAACTAAGCCCATGCGCCACAACTACTGAGCCTGCACTCTAGACCCCACAAGCCACAACTACTGAAGCCCATGTGCCTAGAGCCTGTGTTGCCCAACGAGAGAAGCTACCACAATGAGAAGCTGGTGCACCGCAATGAAGAGTAGCCTGTGCTCACCACAACTAGAGAAAGCCCAAGCTCAGCAACAAACACACAACACAGCAAAAAATAAATAAATAAATTTATTTTTAAAAAAAGAAAAAGCAACCCAAACACAACACTAAAGTTGGTCATCCAACCACAAGAGAGGAGAAAAAAAGAGGAAGGGAAGAAAAAAGACCTCCAAAAACAAACCTGAACAATTAAGAAAATGGCAATAGGAACATACATAATTAAGGTAATTACCTTAAATGTAACTGGATTAAATACTCCAACCAAAAGATATAGACTAGCTGAATGGATACAAAAACAAGACCTGTATACATGCTGCCTACAAGAAGACCCAATTCATACCTAGGGATGCATACAGACTGAAAGTGATGGGATGGAAAAAGGTATTCCATGCAAATGGAAATCAAAATAAAGCTGGAGTAGCAATACTCATATCAGACAAAATAGACTTTAAACACTGTTACAAGAAAGAAGAAAGGACAATACATAATGATCAAGGAATCAATCCAAGCAGAAGATATAATAATTGTAATTATATATGGACCCAACATAGGAGCACCTCAATATATACGGCAAATGCTACCAGCCATAAAAGGGGAAATTGATGGTAACACAATAATAGTGGAAGATTTTAACACCCCCACTTACCCCAGTGGACAGATCATCAAGACAGAAAATTAATAAGGAAACACAAGCCATAAATGACACATCAGAACAGATAGACTTAATTGATATCTATACGACATTCCATCCAAAAGCAGCAGAATACACTTTCTTCACCAGTGTACATGGAACATTCTCCAGGATAGATGACATCTTGGGCCACAAATCAAGCCTCAGTAAATTTAAGAAAACTGAAATCATATCAAGTATCTTTTCTGACCATAACACTATGAGATTAGATATCAATTACAGGAGAAAAAAACTGGAAAAAACAAAACACATGGAATTCCCTGGTGGTGCAGTGGTTAAGAATCTGCCTGCTAATGCTGGGGACATGGGTTTGAGCCCTGGTCCGGGAAGATCCCACATGCAGCAGAGCAACCAAGCCTGTGTGCCACAACTACTGAAGCCTGTGTGCCTAGAGCCCATACTCCGCAACAAGAGAAGCCACCGCAATGGCAACCTAAATGCCCATCGACAGACGAATGGATAAAGAAGATGTGGTACATATATACTATGGAATATTACTCAGCCAGAAAAAGGAACAAAATTGGGTCATTTGTAGAGATGTGGATGGATCTAGAGACTGTCATACAGAGTGAAGTAAGTCAGAAAGAGAAAAACAAATATCGTATATTAACGCATATATGTGGAACCTAGAAAATGATACAGATGAACCAGTTTGCCAAGCAGAAATTGAGACACAGAAGTAGAGAAAAAACATACGGACACCAAGGGGGTAAAGGAGCGGGGGGTGGGGGTTGTGGTGTGATGAATTGGGAGATTGGGATTGACATGTATTCACTGATGTGTATAAAATGGATAACTAATGAGAAAAAAAATATTTGATAATGGAATGGACTTGGAATCTTTGATCACCTAAGACAGTTCCTTGAACTTTGTAGATGTCTAATATAATATTTAATAATTCTTTGCCAACTGTTGGTCTTAATGAACTTAAATAAGGTTTTTGTCTTAGCTTTCTTAATAAGTTGTAACACAGAGAAAAGTGCGTAAGTCATAAGTTTAACTATAAACATAGGACATGTGAGTTATCTGAACTCCCACTAGTATAACCACTACTCAGATCAAGAAACAGAACTTTCCCAGCACCTCAGAAGCCTTCCTTATACCACTTCCTGGTCATGACCCCTGCTTTCTGCCCCTAAAGTAACCATTATCTTCACCATAAATTTGTTTTCCCCAGTTTTGAATTTTTTAAAAAGAAACCATACAATGTATATCATTTTATGTCTGCCTGGTTTTGCTGAATATTGCTCATGAGTTTTATTTCTGTTGTTGCTTGCAGCAATGCTCACTTATTTTTTATTATCTTCTATATTTTATTATATAAATGCAAAATATATTCTGATGTTAAAAAAATAAAAATTAAAAAATAAAGATTATAAATTAAAAAAAAATAATAAATTTTTTTTAAAAAAGAGAAGCCCACACACTGCAACCAAGAGTAGCCCCCACTCGCGCAACTAGAGAAAGCCTGCATGCAGCTACCAAGACCCAACATAGCCAAAAATAAATAAATAAATAAACTTATTAAAAAAACAAAACAAAACACATGGAGGCTAAACAATATATTACTAAACAACCAATGGATCACTGAAGAAATCAAAGAGGAAACACAAAAATTCCTACAGACAAATGACAATGAAAACATGACAATCCAAAATCTATGGGACACAGTAAAAGCAGTTCTAAGAGGGAAGTTTATAGCAATACAATCTTACCTCAGGAAACAAGAAAAATCTCGAATAAAAAACCTAACCTTACATCTGAAGCAACTATAGAAAGAAAAACAAAGAAAACCTAAAGTTAGTTGAAGGAAAGAAATCATAAAGATCAGATCAGAAATAAATGAAAAAGAAATGAAGAAAATGATAGCAAAGATCAATAAAACTAAAAGCTGGTTCTTTGAGAAGATAAACAAAATTGATAAACCATTAGCCAGACTCATCAAGAAAAAAAGGGAGAAGACTCAAATCAACATAATTAGAAAAGAAAAAGCAGAAGTAACAACTGACACTGCAGAAATACAAAGGATCATGAGAGATTACTACAAGCAACTATATGCCAATAAAATGGACAACCTGGAAGAAATGGACAAATTCTTAGCAAAGTACAACCTTCCAAGACTGAACCAGGAAGAAACAGAAAATATAAAAAAACCAATGACAAGAACTGAAATTGAAACTGTGATTCAAAATCTTCCAACAAACAAAAGCCCAGGACCAGATGGCTTCACAGGCAAATTCTACCAAACATTCAGAGAAGAGCTAACACCTATCCTTCTCAAACTCTTCCAAAATACAGCAGAAGGAGGAACACTCCCAAACTCATTCTACGAGACCATCATCACCCTGATACCAAAACCAGACAAAGATGTCACAAAGAAAGAAAACTACAGGCCAATATCACTGATGAGCATACATGCAAAAAACCTCAACAAAATTCTAGCAAACTGAATCCAACAGTACATTAAAAGGATCCTACACGATGCTCAAGTGGGGTTTATCCCAGGAATGCAAGGATACTTCAACATACGCAAATCAATCAGAATGATAAACCATACTAACAAACTGAAGGATAAAAACCACATGATCATCTCAATAGATGCAGAAAAAGCTTTTAACAAAATTCAACACCCATATATGATAAAAACTCTCCAGAAAGTAGGCATAGAGGGAACTTACCTCAACATAATAAAGGCCATATATGACAAACCCACAGCCAACATCATTCTCAACGGTGAAAAACTGAAACCATTTCCACTAAGAACAGGAACAAGACAAGGTTGCCCACTCTCACCACTATTATTCAACATAGTTTTGGAAGTTTTAGCCACAGCAATCAGAGAATAAAAAGAAATAAAAGGAATCCAAATAGGAAAAAAAGAAGTAAAACTGTCACTGTTTGCAGTTGACATGATACTATACATAGAGAACCCTAAAGATGCTACCAGAAAACTACTAGGGCTAATCAAAGAATTTGGCAAAGTAGCAGGATACAAAATTAATGCACAGAAATATCCTGCATTCCTATACACTAATGATGAAAAATCTGAAAGAGAAATTAAGGAAACAATCCCACTTACCATTGCAACAAAAAGGATAAATATCTAGGAATAAACCTACCTAAGGAGACAAAAGACCTGTATGCAGAAAACTATAAGACACTGATGAGAGAAATTAAAGATGATAGAAACAGATGGAAAGATATACCATGTTCTTGGATTGGAAGAATCAACATTGTGAAAATGACTATACTACCCAAAGCAATCTACAGATTCAGTGCAATCCCTATCAAAGTTCCACCAGCATTTTTCACAGAACTAGAACAAAAAATTGCACAATTTGTATGGAAACACAAAAGACCCCGAATAGCCAAACCAATCTTGAGAATGAAAAACGGAGCTGGAGGAATCAGCTTCAGACTATACTACAAAGCTACAGTAATCAAGACAGTATGGTACTGGCACACAAACAGAAATATAGATCAATGGAACAGGATAGAAAGCCCAGAGATAAACCCAAGCACATATGGTCGCCTTATCTTTGTTAAAGGAGGCAAGAATATACAATGGAAAAAAGACAGCCTCTTCAATAAGCATTGCTGGGAAAACTGGACAGCTACATGTAAAAGAATGAAATTAGAACACTTTCTAACACCATACACAAAAATAAACTCAAAATGGATTAAAGACCTAAATGTAAGGCCAGACACTATAAAACTCTTAGAGGAAAACACAGGCAGAACACTCTATGACATAAATCACAGCAAGATCCTTTTTGACCCACCTCCTAGAGAAATGGAAATAAAAATAAACAAATGGGACCTAATGACACTTAAAAGCTTTTGCACAGCAAAGGAAACCATAAACAAGACGAAACGATAACCCTCAGAGAAAATATTTGCAAACGATGCAACTGACAAAGGCTTAATCTCTAAAATACATAAGCAGCTCATGCAGCTCAATATGAAAATAACAAAGAACCCAATCCAAAAATGGGCAGAAGACCTTAATAGACATTTCTCCAAAGAAGATATACAGATGACCAACAAACACATGAAAGGATGCTCAGCATCGCTAATCATTAGAGAAATGCAAATCAAAACCACAATGAGATATCACCTCACACCTATCAGAATGGCTATTATCAAAAAGACAACAAATAGAGTTTGGCCAAAATGGAAGAATAGAAATACCCTGAGTTCACCTCCTCTCTCGGGCACACAAATATTACAATTTACAGAACACCTGTGGATAAAAAAGATTAGAACCTACTGGAAAAAATCTTCTGTGAGTAAAGATATAAAGAAGAAACAACAGTGAGATGAGTAGGACAGGCTGAGTATTGTATAGTCAAGACACATACCCCTGGGTGGGTGACCCACAAACAGGAGAATAATTACAATTGCAGAGGTTCCCCCCAAACAGTAAGGGGTCTGAACCCCACATCAGGCTACCAAGCCTGGGCATCTTGTGCCAGGGAGACAAGCCCCTAGAACATCTGTCTTTAAAGACCAGCAAGGCTTAAATTCACTAGACACAGAGGGCTGTGGGAAAAAGACAGTCCACTCTTAAAGGTTGTACACAAAACCTCACATGCTCAGGACCCAGATCAGAAGCAGTCATCTGAAAGGAGTCTGGATCAGTCCTACCTGCTGATCTTGGACAGTCTCACAGAGAGGCAAGAGGCAATTGGTGCTCACCCTCAGGGACAGAGACATTGGTGGCAGCCATTTGGGGGAGTTTGTTCTACCATATAGAGTCTGATGCTGGCAAGCACCATTTTGGAATCCTACATCTAGCTTATTAGCCTCAGGACCCAGCCCTGCCCACACCCACCAGTCCCTAGGCAATGATACTGGCATGCCTCAGTCCAGACAACTCACTGGTCAGGGACATAGCCCCACCCACCAGGACACAGACTGCCTTAATAACCTCTGAACCCACAGTCGCCCCTGGACATGGCCCTGCGCAGCAGAGGGCCCAGGACCAGGCCCCACACACCACTGTACAGGCACTAGATCTAAGACCCCCCAAGGTCCTACAGCCAGAGACCTCGGGATGCAGCTCCACAAACAGTGGGCAGAACCTGCCCCAGAATCACCAGGCTTGCCCACCAGTGAGCCTGCTCTAGACTCAGGACAAGTCTCATCCACCAGTGGGCTGCAACCAGCCCCAGGAAACTGCAGCTCCATAGCCTGAAGACACAGCCCACCCACCAGCAAGCCAGCACCAGCCCTGGGACTGGCTGGGCCCCACCAGTGAGCCTGCTTTAGCCTTGGGACCAGCCTCACACACCATCAAAAGGACACCAGCCCCAGGAAAACTGCAGCCATGCAGCCTGCAGACCCACCCCACCCACCAGCAGGCCAACATAATATTTGGGACACCCCAGGCCCTGCATCCAGTTGTGTCAGGAACCAGCTATACCACTAGTGGCTGGACACTAGCTCTGGGACCCCTGGACTCTGCAACCAGACCCAAGGATCCAGCTCTGCCCACCAATAAGCCAGAACTAGACCCAGGACCAGGCTTCAGCCACCAGTGAGCAGGCACAAGCCCCAGCATCTCTTGGACCCAAACTCTGCCCAAGAGTCAGCCAGCATTAGCCTCGGGCCCCCCCCCCAGGGTTCTGAAGCCTGCCGCTCGTGACCCAGTCCCACCAAGCAGCAGCTGGCAGTCTCTGCACGAGGCAGGGCCTGACAACCAACTAGACCAGGGCAAGCCAAGCCTACCAATCTACCCTCAGTAACCAGCCCACCACAACAGAAAGGCCTAAGCATCCCACATATAGAACATATAAATCTAGTCACCAGATGGGAGTGTGTTGTTACATCTCCTACAAAAGGCCACTTCTCCAAGGTCAGGAAATGTAACCAACCTACCAGATACATAGAAATAAAAACAGCAAGTTAGACAAAATAAGGCAACAAGGGAACATGTTTCAAAAGAAGAAACCAGAAAAATAACCCAGAAGAAGAGCTAAGTAGAGAGGAAATAGCCAATCTACCTGAGAAAGGGTTCAAGGTATTGATAATAAAGATGATCAGAGAAGTCAGGAGAAGAATGGACAAACAGAGTCAGAAGTTAGAAGTTTTTAAAAAAGAGTTAGAAAATATAAAGAACAACCAAAAAGAGATGAAGAATATAATAACTGAAATAAAAAATACACTAGAAGGAATCAACAGTAGACCAAATGAAACAGAGGAACAGATCAGTGAGCTGCAAGACAGAGTAGCTGAAATCACTGAAGATGAAAAGAAAGAAGAAAAAAAGAATGAAAAGAAATGAGGGCAGTTTAAGAGAATTCTGGGACAACATCAAGTATACTAACATTCACATTATAGGGGTCCTAGAGGAGAAGGGAGTGAGAAAAGGACTGAGAACATATTTATAGACATAATAGCTGAAAATTTCCTTAACCTGGGAGAGGAAACAGACATCCAAGTTCAGGAAGCACAGAAGTCCCAAATAGGATCAACCCAAAGAAGACCACACCAAGATACAATGCAATTAAAGTGACAAAAATTAAAGACGAAGAGAGCATCAAAGGAAAAGCAACTATGGGCTTCCCTGGTGGCGTAGTGGTTGAGAGTCCGCCTGCCAATGCAGGGGACACGGGTTCGTGCCTTGGTCTGGGAAGATCCCACATGTTGCGGAGCGGCTGGGCCCGTGAGCCATGGCCGCTGAGCCTGCACGTCCAGAGCCTGTGCTCCGCAACGGGAGAGGCCACAGCAGTGAGAGGCTTGTGTACCGCAAAAAAAAAAAAAAAAAAAAAAAATGGAAAAGCAACTAGCCACATAGAAGGTAACTCCCATGAGGTTATCAGCTGACTTTAGTCCAAACTTTGGGGCCAGAAGGGAGTGGCACGATATATTTAAGATGAGGAAAGGGGAAAACCTGTAAACAATACTCTACCCAGGGAGACTCTCATTCAGATTTGATGGAGAGATCAAAAGTTTTATAGACAAGCAAAAGCTAACAGGGTTCAGCACACCAAACCAGCTTTGTGAGAAATGTTAAAGAGACTTCTGTAAGCAAAGAAGAAAAGGCCACAACTAGAAAAATGAAAATTATGAGGGGAAAAAGCTCATCAGTAAAGGTAAAGATACAGTAAAGGTAGTAAATCAACCATGTACAAAGCTAGGAGGAAGATTGAAAGACAAAAGTAGTAAATTCATCTATATCCACAATAAGCAGGTGAGGGATACACAAAACAGTTAGATTTAAAATATGACATCAGAATAAGTAATCATGGGGGAGGAGAGTAAAATACAAGGTTGTTAAAATGCGTTTGAAATTAAGAGATCGGTAACTTAAAATAACCATACATATATAGATAGATAGATGAGAGATAGATAGATATATAGATATATAGATTGCTATATATAAACCCCGTGGTAACCACAAACCAAATATCTAGAACAGGTACACACACAAAAGACACAAAGAAATCCAAACATAACACTGGAGATAGTTACGAAATGACAAAAGAAGAAGAAATAAACAAAAAAGAACTACAAAAACAATTAACAAAATGGCAATAAGCTCACAGATGTAGAAAACAAACTAGTGGTTAGAGGCAAGGATAAAATAGGGGGTAGGGGATTAAGAGGTGTAAACTACCATGTATAAGATAAATAAGCTACAGGGATATACTGTACAGCAGAGGGAATATAGCCAATATTTCATAATCAGTCTAAATGTAGTATAAACTTTAAAAACTGTGAATCACTATATTGTACACCTGAACTTATATAATACAGTAGATCAACTATACCTCAATTAAAAAAGAAAAAATGGGGGCTTCCCTGGTGGCGCAGTTGTTGAGAGTCCGCCTGCCGATTCAGGGGACACGTGTTCGTGTCCCAGTCCGGGAAAATCCCACATGCCGCAGAGCGGCTAGGCCCGTGAGCCATGGCCACTGAGCCTGCATGTCCGGAGCCTGTGCTCCACAATGGGAGAGGCCACAACAGTGAGAGACCCGCATACCTCAAAAAAAAAAAAAGAAAAAATGGAAATAAGTACAAACATACCAATAATGACTTTAAATGTAAATAGACTAACTGCTCCAATCAAAAGACAGAGAGCAGCTGAATGGATACAAAAACAAGACCAGGGACTTCCCTGGTGGTGCAGTGGTTAAGAATCCGCTTGCCAATGCAGGGGACACAGGTTCAAGCCCTGGTCCAGGAAGATCCCACATGCCGCGGAGCAACTAAGCCCATGCGCCACAACTACTGAGCCTGTGCTTTAGAGCCTGTGAGCCACAACTACTGAGCCTGCGTGCCACAACTACTGAAGCCCGCATGCCTAGAGCTCGTGCCCCACAATGAGAAGCCACTACAGTGAGAAGCAAGCACACTGCAACGAAGAGTAGCCCCCACTCGCCACAACTAGAGAAAGCCCGCGTGCAGCAACGAAGACCCAACACAAACAAAAATAAATAAATAAATTTATTTTTTTAAAAAAAAGACCAGTTTATATGCTGCCTACAAGAGACGCACTTCAGATGTAAAGACACAGACTGAAAGTACGGGTATGGAAAAAGGTACTCCATGCATATGGAAATCAAAAGAAAGCTGGGATAGCAATACTTACATCAGACAAAATCAACTTTAAAACAGACTGTTACTAGAGACAAAGAAGGACATTACATGTTGATCAAGGGATCAATCCAAGAAGAAGATATAACTCTTGTAAATATATATACCCCCAACATAGGAACACCTAAATATGTAAAGAAAATATTAACAGACATAAAGGGAGAAATTGACAGTAACATAATAATAGTAGGAGATTTCAACACCTTACTTACAGCAATAGATCATTCAGAAGAAAATCAATAAGGAAACACTGGCCTTAAATGACACTATACCAGGGAGACTTAATAGATATATATAGAACATTTAATCCAAAAGCAGAATACACATTCTTTTCAAATGCACATGGAACATTCTCCAGGATAGATCACATGGCAGGCCACAAAACAAGCCTCAGCAAAGTTAAGAAAACTGAAATCATATCAAGTATCTTTTCTGAACACAATACTATGAGACTAGAAATCAGCTACAAGGAAAAAAACTGAAAAAACCCACAAACACACGGAGTCTAAACAACATGCTGCTGCACAATGAATGGGTCACTGAAGAAATTTTAAAATACCTGGAAACAAAAATGGAAACACAATAATTGTAACAAATCTATGGTGCACTGAAAAAGCAGTTCTAAGAGGGAAGTTTGTAGAGATACAAGCTTACCTACGGAAACAAGAAAAATCTCAATTAAACAACCTAATCTTACACCTAAAGGAACTAGGAAAAGAAGAACAAATAAAACCCAAAGTTAGAAGAAGGAAAGACACCATAAATCAGAGGAGAAAAAAAAACAGAGTAAAATAATAGAAAAGGTCAATACAACTAAGAGCTGACTCTTTAAAAAGATAAACAAAACTGACAAAACTTTAGCCAGATTCACCAAGAAACAATAGAGAGGGCCCAAATAAATAAAATCGGAAATAAAAAAGGGGAAGTTACAATCAACACCACAGAAATACAAAGGATCATAAGGATCAGACCATGAACAATTATACGCCATTAAAATGGACAACCTAGAAAATGGACAAATTCTTGGAAGTGTACAATCTCCCAAGACTGAGTAGTAAGAAATAGAAAATATGAACAAATTACCAGTAATGAGATTAAGTCAGTAACTTTTTAAAAACTCTCATTTGACAGAGACTTATAGGCAGACAAAGAAGTGAGAAAACTTTGTAGTGGAAGAAGGGAGGGCTTCAGGTATGTATCACTGGCGGTTGCTGGCACAGAGAAGCTGGAGGCACAGTAACTAGAGGCAGACAATCCTATTCATTTGGGTTGGGTTGGTTTGTGTACTTTATGTCTTAGGCATAGCATATTTGACTTGCTTTAGTTGGTCTTGAGCTGGAAATGGGGGTGAACATTGGGGAAGCTGGCAGTTGTTGACCAAGTCCTCATCAACTGGGGCCAGTTACTGCAGAGGTTATGGTTTTACTTCTGGGATGGTTGCTACAAAGGATGTGGGTCAGAATTCTATTGTCATATGTGATCTGGCCATTGTTTGCTTGTATATTGTATCTTTCAGATTCTATTATCCTTGTGGCTACCAAGGAAGCCAGCCATCTCCTGTCATCACTGGCCAACCCTGGCCTACTGAACTCAATCATATTAGTGCCTGGAGGCATTCCTTTTTGCTTTGTTATACAACACCTCTCAAGGCCCTCCCCATACTTCATAGTAGGTGATATATTATTCAGCCTTAAGTGGTATATCCACTGCATCATATCCACTGTGCTGAACTTTTTTATATTTATTCTATTGTATTGTGCTTAACTTTAGTTACTGGGCTTTAGTTACTGGCCCCTTTTCCCAACAACTCTCCCAAGAACCCCAAATGCCAGCTGCCTCAGAAGATATGCCCCCATGCATCAGGTAGAGTTTCAACATTGGACACGAGCTGAATTAAGAGCTATTAGTTACACACTACTATATATAAAGTAGATAAACAACAAGGACCTACTGTATAGCTTAGGGAACTAAACGCAATATCTTGTAATAACCTATAATGGAAAAGAATCTGAAAGAAGTGTGTGTGTGTATAGCATCACCTTGCTGTACACCTGAAACTAACACATTTTAAATCACCTATACTTTAATTTTTTTTAAAGAGCTATTACTAAAAATTATTCTAGATTCAGACAAGACCAGCAAATATTCATAGAAGAATTTAAAACTATTTTGGGTGCATATGACTCAGAGTTACCAACACCTGCCACATATCATTCATATACATATTGGTCAGAACAGCAGATGTTAATTCCTGGATGGGAAGGATTGGATTGATCTAGGAAAGGACTTACAGGATCTCTCTTACCAAAAGAGAGGGTCCAGAAACAAGCCTGAAAAGTTGGGCAAAGTCTCCTAAAAACCATACCTGAAATATTTCCAATAAAATCGATACAAGTGTTACTGTTTCTATATTAAGCCCTGCCACCATTGCTCAGCCTCTTCCTTCAAGCAAACATATACCACACAGGTTGATCGATATTTTTAAAACTCACAGATTTTCCCTGTCTCCCAGCCTTTAACTGTAACCCTTGAGCCCTTTGACTGGAAACATACCTTCCTGCTGTGTGATAACACACCTACAAATTTTCCCATATAATGCTGTAAGTAAAGAAGCCAGTCTGAAAGGACTACATACTATGTAGATCCAACTATGTAATATTCTGAAAGAGGCAAAACTACAGAAAGAGTAAAGTGATCAGTGGTTGCCAAGGTTTCAGAGGGATGGAGGTGAACAGGTGGAGCACAAGGGATTTGTAGGGTGGGGAAACTACCCTGTATGATCCTGTATGGATGAATGACATTATGCATTTGTCAAAAGTATAAGCTATACAACACAAAAGGGTGAATCTTAATGTAAACTATGAATTTTAGTTAATCATAATGTATTAATATCAGTTTGTCAATTGTAAGAAGTGTACCATAGTAATACAAGATATGAATAATAGGGGAAACTGTGTCGGGGAGAGGGGAGGTATATCTGTGCTAACAAAAACACTAATTTGAAAAGATACATGCACCCCAATGTTCACTGTAGCATTATTTACAATTGCCAATGTATGGAACAACCTAAGTGTTCATCAACAGATGAATGGATAAAGAAGATGTGGTGTATATACACAATGAAATACTACTCAGCCATAAAAAAGAATGAAATTTTGCCATTTGTGACAATATGGATGGACCTGGAGGGGATTATACTCAGTAAAATAAGTCAAACAGAGAAAGACAAATAATGTATGTTTTCATTTATATGTGGAAGCTAAAAATTAAACAAACGAACAAAAGTAACAAAACAGAAACAAACTCACAGATACAGAGAACTAGTGGTTACCAGGGGAGAGAAGTGTGGGGAGAGAAGTTACAAAGATGTAATGTACAGCACAGGGAATACAGACAATATTATATAATAACTATATACAGTGTACAGTCTATAAAAATATTGAATCAGTATGTTGTACACTTAAAACTAATAAAATATTGTAAGTCAACTATACTTCAATGCTAAATAAATAAATAAATAGATAAAATGGGAAAATCGAAAAATGCCAACAATTTTTATTGCCTAAATAGAAAAATTCATAGGGAATGTCAAGGGATCCTGAATAGCCGAAACAATATTGAAAAAGAAAAATAAAGTTAATGTTCTTATATTTTCCAATTTCAAAACTTATTATAAAGCTACCGTAATCAAAACAATGTTCTACTGGCATAATGACAGACACAGAGACCAATACAATAGAATAGAGAGCCCAGAAATAAACTCTTGCATGTATGCTACAGTGATTTTTAGCAAGGGTGCCAAGACCATACAATGCAGGAAGGACAATCTTTTGAAAAACCTTTCTGTGTTAGAGATGGTAGGCAGTGAAATAGGTGAAGTGATTAAGAGGTAAAAGCTCCCAGTTACAAAATAAGACATGGGGATGTTAATATATGGCATAAGGAATATGCTCAAGAATACTGTAATATTCAATACATATATTGTAATAACTTTATAGGCAGACACATGGTTACTAGACTAATCATTGTGATCATTTTAATGTATGCAAATGTCAAATCACTATGTAGTACTCCTGAAACAAACATAATATTGTATGTCAACCATATTTCAACAATTGTGGGGGGGAAACTGGGTATCCACATGCAAAACAATAAATGAAGTTGAACCCTTACCTTAAACCACATACAAAAATAAACTCAAAATGGATCAAAGACCTAAAATAATAAAACTCTTAGATGAAAACATAAGGGAAAAGCTTCATAACATTGAATCTGGCAATGATTTCTTGGATATTACACCAAATACATAGGCAACAAAGGTAAAATATGTAAACAGGGATACATCAAAATTTAAAACTCCTGTGCATCAAAGGACACAATATATAGAGTGAAATGGCAACCTATGGAATGGGAAAAGTATTTGCAAAATATCTGAATATCTGACATGTGGTTAATATCCAGAATATATAAAAAACTACAACTCAGTGGCAAAAAATAAATAAACTGATGTTTAAAAGGGCAAAGAACTTGAATAGACATTTCTGCAAAGAAAATATACAAATGGCAGTCAAGCATATGAAAAGATGTGCAACCTCACTAATAATTAGAGAAACGCAAACCAAACTGCAATGAGATGTCACTTCATACCTATTAGAGTAGTTGCTATAAAAAACAAAAAAAGGACTTCCCTGGCAGTCCAATGGTTAGGACTCTGTGCTCCCAGTGCAGGGGCACATGTTTGATCCCTGTTCAGGGAAATAATATCCTGCATGCTGCAATGAGTGGCCAAAACAAAACAAAACAAAAAAGAACAAAAAAAAAACAAGTGTTGGCAAAGATGTGGAAAAATTAAAATCATTGTGCACTGTTGGTCAGAATGTAAAATGGTGCAGCCATTATGGAAAATAAAATGACAGTTCATCAAAAAATTGAAAATAGAACTACTATATAATGCATTGATTCCACTTCCAGTATATATCAAAAAGAATTGAAAACAGGATCTCAAAGAGATATTTGTACAGTCACATTGATAGCAACATTATTCACAATAGCCAAAAGGTAGAAGCAAACCAAATGTCCATAAAGGAATGAACAGATAAACAAAATTTGGTAGATGCATACAATGGAATATTATTCCGCCTTAAAAAGGAAGGAAAATCTGATAAATCCCACAACATGGAATAATACGGAGAACATTATGTTAAGTGAAATAAGCCAGCCACAAAAGATAAATACTGTATGATTTTACTTATATTAGGTATCTAGTGTAGTCAAACTGACAGAGACAGAAAATAGAATGGTGGTTTCCAGTGGTTGTAGAGAGGAGGCAATGTGGAGTCATTGCTTAAAGGTTTGCTGAAAAGTAGTTGTTGCTAAGAGTCTATAGACTTTTAGTTTTGCAAGATGAAAAAGTTAGGGAGATTGGTTACACAACAATGCAAATATACTTAACACTACTGAACTGTACACTTTAGTGTGATAAATTTTAAGGTGTCTTTTATGTTATGTGTATCGAAAACAATTTTGTTTAAAAGACAACTAAGGAAAGGACTTCCCTTGTGGTGCAGTGGTTAAGAATCCACCTGCCAATGCAGCAGACACGGGTTAGAGCCCTGGTCCAGGAAGATCCCACATGCCATGGAGCAACTAAGCCCGTGCACCACAACTACTGAGCCTGCACTCTAGACCCCGCAAACCACAACTACTGAGCCCACGTGCCACAACTACTGAAGCCCATGTGCCTAGAGCCCGTGCTCTGCAACAAGAGAAGCCACCACAATGAGAAGCCCATGCAACGAAACAAAGAGTAGCCCCCGCTCACCACAACTAGAGAAAGCCCGCGTGCAGCAACAAAAACCCAATGCGGACAAAAAAATAAATTAAAAAAAAAGACAACTGGGGAATTAGGGCCAGAGCAACTCCCCAGCACCTGCAGGAGCTGTGGGGCAAGGCGCCCCTACACTGTGACTCTGATTAGGGCAATGAAAAGTCCATGAGCTCTGGGCATTAAAGGACAGGCAGTGTGAGTGAAACCCCTTAGGATGAGCCTGGAAGGAGGGGCCTTCACACCAGGGCACCCACCTGTTTCTCACCACAGGACTCCCCTGCTGGGCACCAGCATGTCCTGAGATCCTGTGAGATCTGTCTTCCCAGGAAGTGTAGTCTTGGCCATAGCGCCTGAGGTGATTCTGCCTTTCTCTGAGGGGTCCCTGGTGCTCTAAGCATCCCAGCCCATCCCAGCCAATCCTCTCTCAGCCCATCACTGGCAACTTTTAAAAGAGCTGTTTGGGTAGTGATGTGAGCAAAAGCTGACTGAAGTAGATTGAGAAGTGAGTGGAGTTGAGAAAGCAGGAAGAGACAAAACTTGTACTAACTCCAGACTCCGTGAATGAAGTCCGAGAGGCATTTTGACTTGAACTGAGTTACACCACTGGCTTTACTGGTTCTCCAGCTTGCAGATGGCAGACTATGGGACTTCTCTGCCTCCATAACCAGGGGGCAGACAGCAGAAGCAAGAGGAACTATGACCCAGCAGCCTGAAGAAAGAAGACCACAAACAGTAAGTTAGACAAAATGAGATGACACAGAAATATGTTGCCGATGAAGGAGCAAGGTAAAAATCCACAAGACCAAATAAATGAAGAGGAAATAGGAAACCTACATGAAAAAGAATTCAGAGTAATGATAGTAAACATGATCCAAGATCTTGAAAATAAAATGGAGGCATGGATCAAGAAGATACAAAAAATGTTTAACAAGGACCAGAAGAACTAAAGAACAAATGAACAGTGATGAACAACACAATAACTGACATGAAAAATACACCGGAAGGAATCGATAGCAGAAAAACTGAAGCAGAAGAACAGATAAGTGAGCTGCAAGATAGAGTGGTGGAAATAACTGCCACAGAGCAGAATAAAGAGAAAAGAATGAAAAGAAATGAGGACAGGCTCAGAGACCTATGGGACAACATTAAACACACCAGCATTCAAATTATAGGGGTCCCAGAAGAAGAAAAGGCAAAGGGCCAGAGAAAATATTTGACGAGATTATAGTCAAAAACTTCCCTAACATGGGAAAGGAAATAATCACCCAAGTCCAGGAAGCACAGAGCATCCCACACAGGATAAACTCAAGGAGAAACATACTGAGACACATATTAATCAAACTAACAAAAATTAAATGCAAAGAAAAATGTTAAAAGCAGCAAGGGAAAATCAACAAATAACATACAAGGGAATCCCCACAAGGTTATCAACTGATTTTTTTAGCAGAAACTCTGCAGGTCAGAAGGGAATGGGATGATATATTTAAAGTGGTGAAAGGGAATAAGCTACAACCAAAATTACTCTGCCCAGAAAAGATCTCACTCAGGTTCGACAGCAAAATCAAAAGCTTTAAAGACAAGCAAAAGCTAAGAGAATGCAGCACCACAAAAACAGCTTTACAACAAACGCTAAAGGAACTTCCCTAGGTGGGAACACAACAGAAGAAAAAGACCCATAAAAACAAACCCAGAACGATTTAAAAAATGGTAATAAGAACATACATATTGATAGTGACCTTAAATGTAAATGTATTAAGTGCTCCAACCAAAAGACATAGACTGGCTGAACGGATACAAAAACAAGACCAGTATATATCCTGTATAAAGATACCCACTTCAGGGACTTCCCTGGTGACACAGTGGTTTAGAATACACCTGCCAGTGCAGGGGACATGGGTTCAATCCCTGTTCTGGGAAGATCCCACATGCCGTGGAACAACTAAGACCATGTGCCACAATTACTGAGCCTGCACTCCTCAGCCCATGAGCCACAACTACTGAGCCTGCATGCCACAACTACTGAAGGCTGCGCACCTAGAGCCCATGCTCCACAACAAGAGAATCCACTGCAATGAGAACCCCCCACACCACAACGAAGAGTAGCCCCCACTCACTACAACTAGAGAAAGCCCACGCACAGCAATGAAGCCAAAAATATATAAATAAATAATTTTTTAAAAAAATAAAGAAATCCATTTCAGACCTAGAGACACATACAGACTGAAAGTGAGGGAATGGAAAAAGATACTCCATGCAAATGGAAATAAAAAGAAAGCTGGAGTAGCAATTCTCATATCAGAGAAGACAGACTTTAAAATAAAGACTATTACAAGAGAAAAGGAAGGACACTATATAATGATAAAGGGATCGATCCAAGAAGAAGATATAACGATTGTAAATATTTATGCACCCAACATAGGAGCACCTCAATACATAAAGCAAATGCTAACAGCCATAAAAGGGGAAATGAACAGTAACACAATAGGAGTGGGGTTCATTAATACTCCACTTACATCAATAGACAGATCATCAACATGGAAAATTAATAAGGAAACACAAGCCATAAATGACACATTATAACAGATAGACTTATTTGATATTTATAGGACATTCCATCTGAAAGCAGCAGAATACACTTTCTCCTCAAGTGCACAAGGAACTTTCTCCAGGATAGATCACATCTTGGGCCACAAATCAAGCCACGGTAAATTTTAGAAAATTGAAATCGTATCAAGCATCTTTTCAACCACAATGCTATGAGATTAGAAATCAATTACAGGAAAAACTGTAAAAAACACAAACACATGGAGGCCAAACAATATGTCATTACATGACCAATGGATCACTGAAGAAGTCAAAGAGTAAATGAAAAAACACCTAGAAACAAATGACAAGGAAAGCACAGTGACCCAAAATCTATGGGATACAGCTAAAGCAGTTCTAAGAGGGAAGTTTACAGCAATACAATCCCACCTCAGGAAACAAGAAAAATCTCAAGTAAACAACTTAAACTTAAGTTAAAAAAACTAAAGAGGGCTTCCCTGGTGGTGCAGTGGTTGAGAGTCCGCCTGCCGATGCAGGGGACACGGGTTCGTGCCCCGGCCCGGGAAGATTCCACATGCT
This sequence comes from Delphinus delphis, assembly GCF_949987515.2. Lineage (NCBI taxonomy): Eukaryota > Metazoa > Chordata > Mammalia > Artiodactyla > Delphinidae > Delphinus > Delphinus delphis. The sequence continues at coordinate 115,984,825 of NC_082686.1, read as the reverse complement.
GCGGAGCGGCTGGGCCCGTGAGCCATGGCCGCTGAGCCTGCGCGTCCGGAGCCTGTGCTCCGCAACGGGAGAGGCCACAACAGTGAGAGGCCAACGTATCACCAAAAAAAAAAAAAAAAAAAAAAAACTAAAGAAAGGAAAACAAACAAACCCCAAAGTTAATATAATAGAAAGAAAGAAACCATAAAGATCAGAGCAGAAATAAATGAACTAGAAATGAAGAAAACAATAGCAAAGATCAATGAAACTAAAAGGTGGTACTTTGACAAGATAAACAAAATGGATAAACCTTTAGCCAGACTCATCAAGAAAAAAGGGGTGAGGATTCAAATCAATAAAATTAGAAATGAAAAAGGAGACGTAACAACTGACACTGCAGAAACACAAAGGATCATGACAGATTACTGAAAGAAACTATATGGCCCCAAAATGGATAAGCCGGAAGAAATGGACAAATTCTTTGAAAGGTACAACCTTCCAAGACTAACCAGGAGGAAATGTAAAACATGAAAAGACCAATCACAAGGAATGAAATTGAAATTGTGATCAAAAATCTTCCCACAAATGAAAGTCCAGGATCAGGTGGCTTCACAGGCGAATTCTATCAAACATTTAGAGAAGAGCTAACACCTATCCTTCTCAAACTCACCCAAAAATTTTCAGAGGGAGGAACACTCCCAAGCTCATTCTACGAGGCCTCCATCACTCTGATACCAAAACCAGACAAAGATGTCACACACAAAAAAAGAAAATTACGGGCCAATATCACTGATGAACATAGATGTAAAAATCCTCAACAAAAGACTAGCAAACAGAATCCAACAACACATTAAAAGGATCATACACCAGGATCAAGTGGGATTTATCCCACGGATGCAAGAATTCTTCAACATACACAAATCAAACAATGTGACACACCATATTAACAAACTGAAGAATAAAAACCATATGATCATCTCAATAGACAAAATCTGACAAAATTCAACACCCATTTACGATAAAAACTCTCCAGAAAGTGGGCATAGAGGGAACCTACCTCAACATAATAAAAACTATATAAGACAAACATACAGAAAACATTATTCTCAATGGTGGAAAACTGAAAGCACTTCCTCTAAGATCAGGAACAAGGCAAGGATGTCCACTCTCGCCACTTTTATTCAACATAGTTTTGGAAGTCCTAGCCACAGCAATCAGAGAAGAAATAAAAGGAATCCAAATTGGAAAGAAGTAAAACTGCCACTTCTTGCAGATGACATGAAACTGTACATAGAAAATCCTAAAGATGCCACCAGAATACTACTAGAGAACTTCCCTGGTGGCACAGTGGTTAAGAATCCTTCTGCCAACACAGGGGACATGGGTTTGAGCCTTGGTCCGGGAAGATGCCGCAGAGCAACTAAGCCTGTGTGCCACAACTACTGAGCCTGCGCTATAGAGCCCACAAGCCACAACTACTGAAGCCCACGCATCACAACTACTGGAGCCTATGCTCCTAGAGCCTGTGCTCCACAACAAGAGAAGCCACCATGATGAGAAGCCTGTACACTGCAACGAAGAGTAGCCCCTGCTCTCCACAACTAGAGAAAGCCCGCACGCAACAAAGACCCAACACAGCCAAAAATAAAAAAAATAAAATAAATAAATTTATTTTTAAAAAAGAATACTACTAGGCTTCCCTGGTGGCGCAGTGGTTCGGAGTCCGCCTGCTGATGCAGGGGACATGGGTTCGTGCCCCGGTCCGGGAAGATCCCACATGCCGCGGAGCGGCTGGGCCCGTGAGCCATGGCCGCTGAGCCTGCCCGTCCGGAGCCTGTGCTCCGCAACGGGAGAGGCCACAACAGTGAGAGGCCCACGTACAGCAAAAAAAAAGAATACTACTAGAGCTAATCAATGAATTTGGTAAAGTTTCAGGATACAAACTTAATACACAGAAATCTCTTGCATTCCTATACACTAACAATGAAAGATCCGAAAGAGATCCCATTTACCATTGCAACAAAAAGAATAAATTCCTAGGAATAAACGTACCTAAGAAGGCAAAAACCTGTACTCGGAAAACTATAAGATACTGCTTAAAGAAATCAAAGATGACACACACAGATGGAGAGATATACCATGTTCTTAGATTGGAAGAATCAATATTGTGAAAATGACTATACTACCCAAAGCAATCTACAGATTCAAGGCAATCTCTATCAAATTACCAATGGCATTTTTCACAAAACCAGAATAAAAGATTTTACAATTTGTATGGAAAAACCAAAGACCATGAATAGCCAAAGCAATCTTGAGAAAGAAAAACAGAGTTGGAGGAATCAGGCTTCCTGACTTCACACTATACTACAAAGCTACAGTAATCAAGACAGTATGAGCAACCAAGACTGTGCGCCACACTACTGAGCCGGTGCTCTAGAGCCCACAAGCCACAACTATTGAGCCGGTGTGCCACAACTACTTAAGTCCAGGCGCCTTGTTACAGCCCATGCTCTGTAACAAGAGAAGTCTCCACAGTGAGAAGCCTAAGCACCACAATGAAGAGTAGCCCCTGCTAGCTGCAACTAGAGGAAGCCCGAGTGCAGCAACAAAGACCCAACGCAGCCAAAAATAAATATTTTTTAAAAAAAAAACAGTATGGTACTGGCACAAAAACAGAAATACCAATCAATGGAACAGGATAGAAAGCACAGAGATAAACCCACACAGCTCTGGTCACTTCATCTACGACAAAGGAGGCAATACTATACAATGGAGAAAAGACAGTCTCCTTAATAAGTGGTGCTGTGAAAACTCGACAGCTACATGTAAAAGAATGAAATTAGAACACTCTCTAACACCATACACAAAAATAAACTCAAAATCGATTAAAGACCTAAATGGAAGGCCAGACACTGTAAAACTCTTAGAGGAAAACATAGGCAGAAAACTCTTTCACATAAATTGCAGCAAGATCTTTTTTGACCCACCTCCTAGAGTAATGAAAATAGAAACAAAAATAAACAAATAGGACCTAATTAAATTTAAAAGCTTTTGCACAGCAAAGGAAACCATAAGCAAGACAAAAAGACAACCCTCAGAATGGGACAAAATACTTGCAAATGAAGCAACTGACAAAGGATTAATCTCCAAAATATACAAGCAGCTCATGCAGCTCAATATCAAAAAAACAAACAACCCAATCAAAAAATGGGCAGAAGACCTAAATAGTTATTTCTCCAAAGAAGAAATAAATATAGCCAAAAAGCACGTGAAAAGATGTTCAACGTTGCTAATTATTAGAGAAATGAAAATGAAAACTTCAATTAGGTATCACCTCACACCAGTCAGAATGGCCATCATCAAAAAATCTACAAACAATAAATGCTGGAGAGGGTGTGGAGAAAAGGGAAGCTTCTTACACTGTTGGTGAGCACGCAAATTTATACAGCCACTATGGAAAACAGTATGGAGGTTCCTTAAAAAACTAAAAACAGAATTACCATACGACCCAACAATCCCACTCCTGGGCATATACCCGGGGAAAACCATAATTCAGAAAGATACATGCACACCAGTGTTCATTGCAGCAATATTTACAATAGCCAGGACATGGAAGCAACCTAAATGACCATCACAGAGGAAAGGAAAAGATGTGGTACATATATACAATGGAATATTACTCAGCCCTAAAAAGGAATGAAATTTTGCCATTTGCAGAGATATGAACAGACCTAGAGACTGTCATACAGAGTGACGTAAGTCAGAAAGAGAAAAACAAGTATCATATAATATCTCTTATATGTGGAATCTAGAAAAATGATACAGATGAACTTATTTGCAAAGCAGAAATAGCAACAGACATAGAGAACAAATGAAGGGATACCAAGGGGGGAAGGAGGGTGGGATGAAATGAGGGATTGGGATTGACATACATACACTACTATGTACAGAACAGATAACTAATGAGAACCTACTGTATAGCACAGGGAACTCTCCTCAATGCTCTGTGGTAACCTAAATGGGAAGGGAATCCAAAAAAGAGAGGATATATGTATACATATAGCTGATTCACTTTGTGGTACAGCAGAAACTAACACAACATTGTACAGCAACTATACTCCAATAAAAATTAATTTTAAAAAAAGACAACAGAGGCTATTTCCATGTCACTTGTCACCTGTCAACACATAATCCTTGAAAAATTGTGAAAATGAGACAGAGCCAGGAATCAAAGTTTCAAGGGCACTTTGAACATCTTCAGATGTTCCAGCTTCCACATTTCATGAGATTTGAATATGCTTTGAGTTTTGTACATCTTTTTTCAGCATGGTTTCCATCATTTCCAGGCTGAAAAACTACAGTCCTTCTAGTTGCTAAAAAGCTGCTTAATGTTGTATATCCAACCTGGAACGTACCAGTGGGCAAGACACATACTTTATGGGAACCATTTATAAAAGAACTCTCTAAGGCATTTCCCCTTACTCAAAAACTACACTGCCCATACCACCCTCAATTTCCTAGAGAGGTTAATAGCACCAATAGCATCCTTAAATTAAAATTAGTAAAACTTTAAGAAACCCTGTGCTCCCTTGGCCAACTGTACTCCTGCTGGATTTTATGAGGCCACACTTTCCACTCTCTTGGGGACACATTTCTTAGCCCTCTATGAATTGGTAACTGGAAAGCCCACGAATTTAGGGATTTCATCTCCAATTCTAGATTCTGTCCTATTATATGCATACATGGCAAAATATTGCTAGAGACTCACATACATACCCAGTCCGATCACCAACAGGTTAAGTCCATTTTCCAATCACATCTTCCTAAAAAGCCACTTTATGATCCTTAGTCAGGAGATTTCACCTACTAGACGAGATATCAGGGAAAAAAACTGCTCTTAAACTTCATTGCAAGGGACCTTATCAGGTACTACTAACAATAAATAGAGCCATGAAACTACAGGAAGTTAATCCTTATGTTAACATTTCACAACTAAAGAAACAATTCAGAATTCCATAAAATTTTAAGTCCATCCTAACAGGGGACATCAATTAAGGATTCTCAGTTTTAGAAGCAGCCAATCTTTTTTTTATTGGAGTATAGTTGCTTTACACTGCTGTGTCAGTTTCTGCTGTACAGCAAAGTGAATCATCCATACGTCTACATATATCCCCTCTTTTTTGCATTTCCTTCCCATTTAGGTCACCATAGAGCATTGAGGAGAGTTCCCTGTGCTATACAATAGGTTCTCATTAGTTACCTAGTATTTTATACATAGTAGTGTATATATGTCAGTTCCAATCTCCCATTTCATCCCACCCCTGCCTTTCCCCCTTGGTATCCATACATTTGTTCTCCACGTCTGTGACTCTATTTCTGCTTTGCAAATAAAATCATCCATACCATTTTTCTAGATTCCACATATATGCGTGAATATATGATATTTGTTTTTCACTCTCTGACTTACGTCACTCTGTATGACAGTCTCTAGGTCCATCTACATCTCTGCAAATGACACAATTTCACTCCCTTTTATGGCTGAGTAATATTCCATTGTATATATGTACCACATCTTCTTTATCCATTCCTCTGTAGATGAACATTTAGGTTGCTTCCATATCCTGGCTATTGTAAATATTGCTGCAATGAACATTGGGTGCATGTTCTCTTTTTTTTAATTTAATTTTATTTTTTTATATAGCAGGTTCTTACTAGTTATCTATTTTATACATATTAGTGTATATATGTCAATCCCAATCTCCCAATTCATCACACTACCAACAACAACTCCCACCCACTGCTTTCTCCCCTTGGTGTCCATATGCTTGCTGTCTACATCTGTGTCTGTTTCTGCCTTGCAAACCAGTTCATCTGTACCATTTTTCTAGAGTCCACATATATGCGTTAATATAAGATATTGGTTTTTCTCTTTCTGCTTACTTCACTCTGTATGACAGTCTCTAGGTCCATCCATGTCTCTACAAACGACTCAATTTTGTTCCTTTTATGGCTGAGTAATATTCCACTGTATATATGTACCACATCTTCCTTATCCATTCCTCTGTTGATGAACATTTAGGTTGCTTCCATGTCCTGGCTATTGTAAATACTGCTGCAATGAACATTGGGGTGCATGTAACTTTTTGAATTATGGTTTTCTCAGGGTATATGCCCAGTAGTGGGATTGCTGGGTCATATGGTAGTTCTATTTGTAGCTTTTTAAGGAACCTCCATACTGTTCTCCACAGTGGCTGTATCAATTTACATTCCCACCAACAGTGTAGGAGGGTTCCCTTTTCTCCACACCTTCTTCAGCATTTAATGTTTGCAGGTTTTTTTGATGATGGCCACTCTAAACAGTGTGAGGTGATACCTCATTATAGTTTTGAATTGCATTTCTCTAATAATTAGTGATGTTGAGCATCTTTTCATGTGTTTGCTGGCCATCTGTATGTCTTCTTTGGAGAAATGTCTATTTAGGTCTTCCAGCCATTTTTTTGATTGGGTTGTTTGGGTTTGGGGGTTTTTTTGTTTTTTGTTTGTTTGTTTGTCTTTTTGATATTTAGCTGCATGAGCTGTTTATATATTTTGGAGATTAATCCCTTGTCAGTTGCTTCTTTTGCAAATATTTTCTCCCATTCTTGGGGTTTTCTTTTTGTCTTGTTTATGGTTTCCTTTGCTGTGCAAAAGATTTTAAGTTTAATTAGTCCCATTGGAAGCAGACAATCTTTAAAACCAGATAGTTAAGGAGTGATGTCAGCAAGAGAGTATAATAGAAAGTCCTCAGCACACTTCCCTCACTGAAACAATGATGTGACTCCCATGCATAGACAAAAGATCCTTTGTGGGAGCCTTAGGACCAGGTAGGAGGTTGTGAAACCCCAATAGAGCCCAATATCAAGGAAGGATGCTTTTACAAGGCAGGCCTCAGTGGCAGGCCCACTAACAGTGGTGTGGTACCAGCTGTAGATGCAACAGCTGCCCCATCCCCCTACGGACATGGCTCCAGCCCCACTTGTCAGCAGCCCTCCTACTAACCCTATCGATCAATGGATATAGAAGGAGCCACTCCATCAGTGCCCCCAGTAACAGGCCCACCAACTATGGACCCAAATGCAGACCCTAAAAGCAGCCCTATAATCCAGTTCTAGTCCTGCTTGTCCACAGTCCCAGAGCAGTCCCATCATTCTGGGAACCCAATAAGAGAAAGTCTTTACCTGACAAAACCAGTTTGTAAACATTGTAAGAGGCTTCTGCCTCTCCAAATATACAGACGTTAATGCAGTTGTAAGGATTATAAAGAAACAGGCAAACACTGCGTCGGCAAAGGGAAATCAATACAATGACAGTAACTAACCCAAAGAAAAGGTGACCCATGAACTACCTGACAAAGAATTCAAAGTAATAAGCTTAACGAAACTTAATAAGCTACCAGAGAACATAGGTAAACAACTAAATGAGATCAAGAAAAATACATAAACAAAATGAGAAGTTTTAATAAAGAAATAGAAGCCATGAAAAAGAACCAAAGAGAAATCCTGGAGCTAAAGCATATGATAACTGAATTGAAATTTTCAATCTAGAACTTAACAGAAGATTCAAACATGTAGAAGAAATAATCAGAAAACTCAGAAAGAAGTCATTTGAAATTATCCAGTTAGAGTGACTAAGAGAAAAAAGAATTAAAAAGAATGAAGAAAGTATATGAGGCTTATGTGAAATCATCAAACGAAAGAAGATACACATCATGAGAGTTCCAGAAAAAGAAGGGAGAAAGGGGCAGAAAGCTTATATAAAGAAATAATATCTGATAACTCCCAAACCTAAAAAGGGAAATGGGCATCTTGATTCATGAAGCCCAGAAGTCCCTAAAAAGACACATTTTAATTAAATTATCAAAAAGCAAAGAGAGAATTTTGAAAGCAAATTATGTACAAGGAAGCCTATCAGAGGTTTTATCAGCAGAAACTTTAAAGGCCAGGAAACAGTGTGATGATATATTCAAAATTCTTAAAGAATAAAACTTACAACCAAGAATATTTTTCCTGGAAAAACTGCCCTTTAAGAATGAAGGACAGGGGGACTTCCCCGGTGGTGCAGTGGTTAAGAATCCACCTACCAATGCAGGGGATATGGGTTCGATCCCTGGTCTGGGAAGATCCCACACGCCAGGGAGCAACTAAGCCCGTGCACCACAACTACTGAGCCTGCACTCTAGAGCCCGTGAGCCACAACTACTGAGCCTGTGCACCACAACTACTGAATCCCACGTGCCTAGAGCCTGTGCTCCACAACAAAAGAAGCCACCACAATAAGAAGCCCACGCACTACAACAAAGAGTAGCTCCCGCTTGCCACAACTAGTGAAAGCCCATGTGCAACAACAAAGAGCCAACACAGCCAAAACTTTACTTATTTATTTTTTTTAAAAAATGAAGGACAGGAACTTCCCTGGCTGTCCAGTGGTTAACACTTCGCCTTCCAATGCAGGGGGTGTGGATTCAATCCCTGGTCAGGGAGCTAAGATCCCACATGCTTCATGGCCAAAAGAAAAGAAAAGAAAAAAGAAGCAATATTGTAACAAATTCAATAAAGACTTTAAAAATGGTCCACATCAAAAATAAATAAAGAACAGATAAATACTTTCATAAACAAAAACTGAGGGAGTTCGTCACCACTAGACCTGTCTTACAAGAAATTCTAAAGGAAGTTCTTTGAGTTGAGATGAAAAATACTGAACAGCAACACAAAAGCACATGAAGTATAAATCTCACAGCTAAAGTAAATATAAAGACAAACAGAAAATTGCAATACTGTAATGATGGCACATAAATCACTTTTAACACTAGTATATAAATTAGAAGGCAATAACAGTAAGAATATATATAGCCACAGAAAGTTGTTACTGGAAACACAATATAGAAAAAAGTAATATCTGAAAACAATTACATAAAGTGAAGGGGGAGTAAAGTATATAGTGTTTGCAATGATTGTAGTTAACTTGTTATCAGCTTAAAACAGACTACTATAACTATAAAATGTTCAGTGGAAACCCCATGGTAACCTCACACACAAAAAACGTACTGTAGATACATGAAAGATAAAGAGAAAATAATCAAAGCACACTGCTACAAAAAACCATCAAACCTCAAAGAAAGATAACAAGAAGGCAAAAAGAGAAGAACAAGAGAACTACAAAAAAGACAAAACACAATTAACAAAATGTCAACAGTAAGTTCTTACCTATCAATAATTATATAAATATAAATGCACTAAACTCCCCAGTTTAAAAAAAATAGAGTGGCTGAATAAATAAACAAAACCCAATTATATGCTGTCTACAAGAGACTTGGGTAGATTTAAGAAAACACAAAGGTTGAAAGTGAAGAGGTAAGAAAGATATTCCATGTAAGTGATAACCAAAAGACAGCTGGGGTAGCTATACCTATGTCAGAAAAAAATAGACTTTAAGTCAAAAGTTGTCATAAAAGACAAAGAAGGTCACTATAGAATGATAAAAAGGTCAATTGAACAGGAAGATATAACAATTACAAATATATATGTACCCAACATCAAAGCACCTAAATACATAATGCAGACAATGACAGATCTGAGGGGATAAATATGTAGTACTACAATAATAGTAAAAGACTTAAATACATCACTCTATAATGGGTAGATCATACAGTCTGAAAATTAATAAGGAAACAGGAGAAATGAAGAACACTATAGACCAAATGGACCTAACAGACATATATAGAACTTGCCACTCAACAAGAGAAGAATACATATCCTTCTCAAGCACACATGGAAGATTCTCCAGGATAATCATATGTTAGGTCACAAACAAGTCTTAAAAAGTTTAAGGAGACTAAATGGAAGCCACAATGGAATGAAAGTAGAAATCAATAATAATAATAAAAAGAGAAATTTCACAAATGCATGGAAACAAAACTAAATACTCAAACAATCATTGGGTCAAAAGGAAATCAAAGTGGAATTTTTTAAATATCTCAAGACAAATGAAAACAAAGACACAACATAACGAAACTTATGGAATGCAGCAAAAGCAGTACTAACAGGGGACTTTACAGCAATAAACACTGACATCAAAAAAGATCTCAGTAAATCAACCTAACTTTACACTAAAAGAACTAGAAAAGAAGAACAAAGTCCTAAGTTAGAAGAAGGAAGAAAATAATAAAAATTAGAACAAAAGTAAGTTAGAGAATAGAAAAGCAATAGAAAAGTCAACAAAACTGAGATTTTTTTTAAATAAACAAAATCAACAAACCCTGAGCTTGACTAAGAAAAGAAGAGAGAAGATTCAAATAAATAAAATCACAAATGAAAGAGGAGGCATTACAATAGATACCTTAGAAATAAAAAAGAACCTTAAGGGACGATTATGAACAATTATACACCAACAAATTGCATAACCTAGAAGAAATGAACAAATTCCTAAAAACATACAACCTACCAAAACTGAATCAAGAAGAAATAGAATGCCTGAGCAAAGCAATAACAAATAAGGAGATTGAATCAAAACCCTCCTAATTGAGAAAAGCCCAGGACTAGATGGCTCCACTTGTGAATTCTACCAAACACTCAAAGAAGAATTAACACTAAACCTTCTTAAACTCTTCCAAAAAATAAAAGATGCAGGAACACTTTCAAGCTCATTTTATGAGGACGGCATCACTCTGATACCAAAGCCAGACAAAGACCCCACAAGAAAAGAAAACTGCATTCCAATATCCTTGAGGAACACAGATGCAAAGATGCTCAATACAGTACCAGCAAACCAAATTAAACACCACGTTCAAAGGATTATATTCCATGACCAAGTGGAATTTATCCTTGGGACGCAAAGGCCGTTCAACACTTCGAAATCAATCGGTGTGATGCACATTAACAGAATGAAAGATAAAAACCACATGACCATCTCAATAGATGCAGAAAAGCAATTGAAAAAGATTCAACGTCCATTCATGATAAAATCTCTCAACTATATGTGTGTGTGTGTGTGTATATAACACTTTCTGATTTCAAAGTATATTATAAATCTACAGCTTGTAAACAATGTAGTACCAGCATAAAAACAGGCTAATGCAATAGAGTAGAGAGCCCAGAATAAATCCACACGTTTTCAGTCAACTGATGTTCAACAAGGGTGGCAAGAACATAAAATAGGCAAATGATAGTCTCTTCAACAAATGGTGTTGGAAAACTGCATATCCACAAGTAGAACAATGAAGTTGGACTCTTATCTGACACCATATACAAAAATCAACTCAAATGGATTGATTTAAACATAAGAACTGAAACATTAAAACTACTACAGGGAAGCATAGAGAAAAAGCTTCTTGACATTGGTCTGGGCATTGATTTGCTGGATATGACATCAAAAGCACAGGCATTAAAGCAAAAATTGTCAAGTGAGTTTCCATCAAACTAAAAAGCTTTTGCACAGAAAATGAAACAACAGAAAGAAAAGGTAGCACACGGAATTAGAGAAGATATTTGCAAACCATACGTCTGACATGCGATTAATATTCAAAATATATAAGGGACTCAAACGATAGTAAAAAAAAAAAATTTAAGCCCATTTAAAAATGAGCAAAAGTTCTGAGTAGGCATTTTTTTTTACAATGGTGTGTTAGTTTCTGCTTTATAACAAAGCGAATCAGTTATACATATACATATGTTCCCATATCTCTTCCCTCTTGCGTCTCCCTCCCTCCCACCCTCCCTATCCCACCCCTCCAGGCGGTCACAAAGCACCGAGCTGATCTCCCTGTGCTATGCGGCTGCTTCCCACTAGCTATCTACCTTACATTTGGTAGTGTATATATGTCCATGCCTCTCTCTCGCTTTGTCACAGCTTACCCTTCCCGCTCCCCATATCCTCAAGTCCATTCTCTAGTAGGTCTGTGTCTTTATTCCTGTCTTACCCCTGTGGAGAAAAGGCATTTTTTAAAAGAAGACATACAAAAGGCCAACAGATACATGAAAAACTACTCAACAACATTAATATCAAGGAAATGCAAATCAAAACCACAATGAGGGACTTCCTTGGTGGTCCAGTGGGTAAGACTCCACGCTCCCAGTGCAGGGGGCCTGGGTTTGATCCCCTGATTGGGGAACTAGATCGCGCACGCATGCAGTAACTAAGAGTTCACACGCCGCAACTAAGAAGTCTGCATGCCACAACTAAAAAGATCCCACATGCCGCAACTAAGACCCGGCGCAGTCTAAATATTTAAATATTTTTAAAAAGAAAATACATATTTAACCCAGGCTAATGTAAAGCCTTTGTTCTGACCTTGTGCTGTGAACAATTCCTTTTTTCTTAGCTTACCATGTGACCCCACTGGATATTACTCCTGTGTGACCAGGATGCCTGATCCTGTTTGTCTCAAGTTAATCATCACATGCTTTAGGAACACATTCCGACACTTGTCTGTACACTGAGCCCCCAATTCTATAAACCACTATGGCTGGAAATTGTGACTCAGATGTAAGCTCCAAAATGAGGCCACTCTTGATTATGAGACATTCAACTTGGAAGAATTACTGACTCATAGTTTATGCAAACAATTCGAGCAGTGTTCTCACCGGTGAGAAACAGACAAATAGAAAATCTTACGAGAAACTTATCACTAATGCTGGCAAAATTATTAATGATATCTCCTCTATTGTAGATGGAATACAGATCAATTTCAACTTATTGGCACAGCTAGTGATGAAAATTCATTACTGTAGATTTCTTATTAGTTGGTCATTAAGGCATTTGTACCATTGCTAATATTTTTGCTGGACTTGGATCAATGCAAGAGACAAGTCGGAACAGACTATACGTCACCCCAAAGAAAAAGCTAGTTGGCTCTATAAGGCTGATCCTTATGGCCTATGGGGTTTGTTTTCTTGGATTGAGTAGGGCAATTGGGGTCCCTGGTTCTAAAACAACTAAAAAAAGGACTGTTAGTTGTTCTAGTTTTTTTCACAGTGGTCATAACGCTGGTCTGTTGAGTTCTATCCAGTCTTCAATGCTTCTGCACAGCCATTCCCTCATCAGATGATAGCCAGGATGGTATAAAAAGATCAAGAAGATCTTGCAATACTATTGACCATGGAGATGAAGGAACAATCCCTAAGCAGTAAAGATCAAGATCTCTACCCTTTAAGCTGGGACAAAGTGAGAGAGTGACACGGACATATTATACACTACCAAACGTAAAACAGATAGCTAGTGGGAAGCAGCCGCATAGCACAGGGAGATCAGCTCCGTGCTTTGTGACCACCTAGAGGGGTGGGATAGGGAGGGTGGGAGGGAGGGAGACACAAGAGGGAAGAGATATAGGGACATATGTATATGTATAGCTGATTCACTTTGTTATAAATCAGAAACTAACACACCATTGTAAAGCAATTATACTCAAATAAAGATGTTAAAAACAAAACAACAACAACAAAAAGATCTCTACCCTTCCCTGAAGTGATCCACCTCTTGCAAACATGAGAATGATCAAAAGGAGGGGGGAGGCTGAGAAACTGAATACGCAAACAAACAATGACCAGATCATATATGACAATACAACACTGACCCACAGCTTCTGTAGCAACCTGGCCTGGAAGCCAAACCACAACCTCTACAGCAGCCAGCTCCAAAGGGTCGGTACTTGGTCAATGACGGACAGTCAGAGGGGCAGTATTTCAGCCCTCTCAAAGGAGCTGAAATCCCAGCTGCCACCACATGTTTTGAGATTCAGTTCCTCCAGTGAACTCCAGTGTCACCTGTGCACCTGCACTTCCACTGCATTTGGACCTTGTAAAGTTTTTTAGTTATTTTGAGAGCTGACATCTATGTTTAATATTATTCCTGTCAATATTAACCGTCTTCAGAAGAGAGAATACTCCCTCCCCATAATGATTAACAGCTTGACCAGAATTCACACTCAAACACACACACACACATACACACACACACTCTCACTATACCATGTTCCCTCCCATATGGCTCAGAATAAAGAATCAGCAATTGATTAGTCTCAAGTCCCAGCCTACGATAATGATTCTATTTCTGCAAACAGTGACTTTCATTTCTCCAGAGCATCACACTCTATGCCTAAATAAATAATTGAAGACTTGCATTTTGGACTAGAATTTCCAAAGAAAAGCCTCATGAACAAAACATGTAGACACATTTTTAAAATATTCTTTAAAATCACCAAATTTCTGGCAAATAAAGCAATACTGAGAGACCAAAATGACTAGAAGCCCACAGTGGCCTAGAACTTTGGTTTTATGAACCAAACACGGGGATCAGGAAGCAAACCTAAGTATATACACAGGATGGGAACACTCTTGCATTGGAGAACTTCTGAATAGATTTCAGACCCCCCAAATATGACTCTACCAGTAGGTGAAGTAAAAGAACTCAATCTTCAAAGGGAAATTCTAGGAAGTTTTGCCTATCCCAACCTCATCTCTGAAGGAAGGGGGAAATTAAGGTTCCTCTGAGAATTTCACAGTGAGGGCAGGGAAGTATACGTTTGGTACCCAAATAATCCATTGTTTACCAGGGCTCATTCCCCTCAAGAATGAGGGTCTTGGTCACTTGACCAGGTAAGCCACTTAGACCAACAGAGGTGCAAACCAAGGTTGGCCCTCATAGGACATTGGTCTAGAACTCAGTCTGTCTGTATGAAAAAAGAAACAAGGAAGTAAGAGAGGAAGGAGAAAGGGAAGAAGGAAAAGTGACAGGAAGGAAAGGAAGGCAATAGTTGGGAGGGACAAAAGAGAGAGACAGACTAAGAACTGAGTGCAAAGGCTTCCCTCCTTGATGCTTCTGGGAACTTCCCAAAGCAGCCCAAGTCCTCTCTGAGAGAATATACCTTATCCCTAGGCCTCAAAGTTCTCTCAAAAAAATAAAGTTCCAGTGAGCATAACCTCACGATCCAAAGCAGGGACTTAGGTAACAAGTCACCGTAAATGAGAGACAGCTTAAAGAAGAAATAGTAAAGTCAGCTCCTCACACAATGAAGATATTCGCCAGATCCATACTATTTTAAAGGTATATATAATTTTTTTCAGCAAAATAAAAGGACAAAATGAGGCTAAGAAACAAGAAACTATCAAAAATTACATAACTGGTTTTTTAATTTGTTAAAATGAACTTCCAGAGCTATGCTATACAAACATTTAAATAGGAATAAAATTTATGCATTTAAACACTTAGAAACAGTGGAAGAGTTATGGAAACTACCTATAATTTATCATAAAAGGGCACAGACACAAAAATAACAAAAAGAGAATAAGTGTTATCAGACGAAAGTAAGTTCTAACATATGACTGGTGAAGTTTCAGAGTAGAAATACAGAAAATGAAATAAAGGGCAATATTTGAAGAGATTCATGATGAATGAGAATGGTCGTAACTGATAAAAGAAAAAAAAAGCATTCATTTATTCAATATATGTTTTTGTGTGTCCAGCATATAGCTGAGAGTGTTCCAAAACTGGAAATACAGCAAAGAGAAAAACAGTTAAAAATCACTGCGATCGTGAGCTTATACTTGTTGAAGAGAATACACAGGATAAACAAGACATAATGAAAATGCACAGCATGTTAAACACTCGAAAGTGCTAAAAATTAAGAGGAGGTAGAGGGTCAGAGACTATCAGGGAAAGCCTTAGATGGGGCTTTTTGAGTAACAGCCTGAAAGGAGTGAGGAACCATGCAGATAGATGGATATAAGAGGAACAATTGCAAAATCTGTGAGTATGTCTGTCAATTTCTAGGAAAAGCACAGAGGCCAGGCAGCTGTAACAGAAGGAGCAAGGGGGGAGAGTGATAGGAGGTGCAGTCTGACGTAATGAAGGTGGGATGTCCAGATCATATAGAGCCCTGTAGGCCTATATAAAAACATGGGTTTGGGGCTTCCCTGGTGGCGCAGTGGTTAAAAACCTGCCTGCCAACACAGGGGACATGGGTTTGAGCCCTGATCCAGAAAGATCCCACGTGCTGCGGAGCAACTAAGCCCATGTGCCACAACTACTGAGCCTGCGCTCTACAGCCTGCAAGCCACAACTACTGAAGCCCACGTGCCTAGAGTTGTGCTCCACAACAAGAGAAGCCACTGCAAGAGAAGTCCATGTACTGCAACGAAGAGTAGCCCCCGCTCGCTGCAACTAGAGAAAGCCTGCACGCAGCAATGAAGACCCAATGCAGCCAAAAATAAATAAATTTATTTTAAAAATAAATAAATAAATAAAATACAAACATGGGCTTTGACCCTGAGTGAAACTGGATATGTTTGAGCAGAGGACTGACATGGTCTGACTTATGGTTTAACAGAACCACTAGCTATTGAGTGGAGACTAGCCTGAAAAGAGACAAAGAAGAGAGGGGAGGAGACCACTTCGGAGGTTTCTATGGTAATTCACTAAAGGGATGAAAATGGCAGCAGGGTGGAAGCAGGAGGGATGGTAAGAAGTGCTATGGTCCAGGATATCTAGATGGAATGTATGTGAAAGAAAGACTTTCAAGGACAATTCCAAGTTCCTGGCTTGAGCAAAAGGAAGAAAGTACCATTACTGTGATGGGAAACACTTTGAAAATATCAGGTTTGGGGAAATATGAGTTCAAATTTGGACCTGAAGTTTGGGTTGCCTATTATTAGATTTTTAAATTAATTGTATTGGAGCAAAATGATTCATCTATACATATACATATACCCCTCTTTTTTGGATCTCCTTCCCATTTAGGTCACCACAGGGTATTAAGTAGAGTTCCCTATGCTATACAGTATATTCTCATTAGTTATCTATTTTCTACATAGTGTCAATACTGTATATGTGCCAATCCCAGTCTCCCAATTCCTCCCACCCCCCTTTCCCCCTCGGTATCTATACATTTGTTCCCTATAGCTGTGTCTCTATTTCTGCTTTGCAAATAAAATCATCTATACCATTTTTCTAGATACCACATATATGCGTTAATATACAATATCTATTTTTCTATTTCTGACTTACTTCACCCTGTATGACAGTACATCCACATCCATCCACGTCTCTGCAAATGATACAATTTTGTTCCTTTTTATGGTTAAGTAATATTCCATTGTATATATGTACCACATCTTCTTTATCCACTCCTCTGTTGATGGACACTTAGGTTGCTTCCACGTGCTGGCTATTGTAAATATTGCTGCAGTGAACACTGGGGTGCATGTGTCTTTTTGAATTATTGTTTTCTCTGGGTATATGCCCAGTAGTGGGATTGCTAGGTCATATGGTAGTTCTATTTGTAGTTTTTTAAGGAACCTCCATACTGTTCTCCATAGTGGCTGTATCAATTTACATTCCCACCAACAGTGCAAGAGGGTTCCCTTTTCTCCACACCCACTCCAGCATTTGTTTGTAGATTTTTTGATGATGGCCATTCGGACTGGTGTGAGGTAATACCTAATTGAAGTTTTCATTTGCATTTCTCTAATAATTAGAGATGATGAGCATCTTTTCATGTGCTTTTTGGCCATATTTATTTCTTCTTTGGAGAAATGACTACTTAGGTCTTCTGCGCATTTTTTGATTGGGTTGTTTGTTTTTTTGATATTGAGCTGCATGAGCTGCTTGTATATTTTGGAGATTAATCCTTTGTCAGTTGCTTCATTTGCAAGTATTTTGTCCCATGTCTTTTTGTCTTATTTATGGTTTCCTTTGCTGTGCAAAAGCTTTTAAGTTTAACTGGGCCCCATTTGTTTATTTTTGGTTTTGTTTTCATTACACTAAGAGGTGGGCCAAAAAAGATCTTGCTGCGATTTATGTCAAAGAATGTTCTGCCTATGTTTTCTTCTAACATTTTTACAGTGTCTGGCCTTCCATTTAGGTATTTGATCCAATTTGAGTTTATTTTTGTGTACGGTGTTAGGGGGTGTTCTAATTTCATTCTTTTACATGTAGCTGTCCAGTTTTCACAGCACCACTTATTGAAGAGTCTGTTTTTCTCCATTGTATACTTTTGTCTCCTTTTTCATAGATTAGGTGACCAGAGCTGTGTGGGTTTATTTCTGTGCTTTCTATCCTGTTCCATAGATCTCTATTTCTGTTTTTGTACCAGTACCATACTGTCTTGATTACTGTAGCTTTGTAGTATAGTATGAAGCCAGGGAGACTGATTTCTCCAGCTCCGTTTTTCTTTCTCAAGATTGCTTTGGCTATTTGTGGTCTTTTGTGTTTCCATACAAACTGTAAAATTTTGTTCTATTTCTGTGAAAAAAGCCATTGGTAATTTGATAGGGATTGCACTGAATCTGTAGATTGCTTTGGGTAGTACAGTCATTTTCACAATATTGATTCTTCCAATCCAAGAACATGGTATATATCTCTCTGTGTTTGTGTCATCTTTGATTTCTTTAATCAGTGTCTTATAGTTTTCTGAGCACAGGTCTTTTGCCTCCTTAGGTAGGTTTATTCCTAGGTATTTTGTTGTTGTTGCTGCAATGGTAAATGGGATTGTTTCCTTAATTTCTCTTTCTGATCTTTCATTGTTAGTGTATAGGAATGCAAGAGATTTCTGTGTATTAAATTTGTATCCTGTGACTTTATTAAATTGATTTATTAGCTCTGGTAGTTTTCTGGTGGCATCTTTAGGATTTTCTATGAATAGTATCATGTCATCTGCAAACAGTGACAGTTTTACTTTTTCTTTTCCAATTTGGATTCCTTTTATTTCTTTTTCTTCTCTGATTGCCATGGCTAGGACTTCCAAAACTATGTTGAATAAAAGTGGTGAGAGTGGACACCCTTGTCTTGTTCCTGAACTTAGTGGAAATGCTTTCAGTTTTTCACCACTGAGAATAATGTTTGTTGTGGGTTTCTCATATATGGGCTGTATTATATTGAGGTAAGTTCCCTCTATGCCCACTTTCTGGAGAGTTTTTTTTATCATAAATGGGGCTGAATTTTGTCAAAAGCGTTTTCTGCATCTATGGATATGATCATATGGCTTTTATTCTTCAGTTTGTTAATATGGCGTATCACATTGATTGATTTGCATATATTGAAGAATCCTTGTATCCCTGGGATAAGTCCCACTTGATCATGGTGTATGATCCTTTTAATGCATTGTTGGATTTGGTTTGCTAGTATCTTGTTGAGGGTTTTTGCATCTATGTTCATCAGTGATATTGGCCTGTACTTTTCTTTTTTTGTGATACCTTTGTGTGATTTTGGTATCAGGGTGATGGTGGCCTCGTAGAATGTGTTTGGGAATGTTCCTCCCTCTGAAATTTTTGGAATAGTTTGAAAAGTATAGGTGTTAGCTCCTCTCTAAATGTTTGATAGAATACGCCTGTGAAGCCATTTGGTCCTGGATTTTTCTTTGTTGGAAGATTTTAAATCACAGTTTCAATTTCAGTGCTTGTGATTGGTCTGTTCATATCTTCTATTTCTTCCTAGTTCAGTCTTGGAAGGTTGTACTTTTCTAAGAATTTGTCCGTTTCTTCCAGGTTGTCCATTCTATTGGCATAAAGTTGCTTGAGTGGTCTTTTATGATCCTTTGTATTTTTTCAGCATCAGTTGTAATTGCTCCTTTTTCATTTCTAATTTTATTGATTTGTGTCCTCTCCCTTTTTTTCTTGATAAGTCTGGCTAACGGCTTAACAATTTGTTTATCTTCTCAAGGTACCAGCTTTTAGTTTTATTGTTCTTTACTATTGTTTTCTTTGTTTCTATTTCATTTATTTCTGATCTGATCTTTATGATTTCTTTCCTTTTACTAACTTTGGGTTTTGTTTGTTCTTCTTTCTCTACTTGCTTAGGTGTAAGGTTAAGTTGTTTGAGATTTTTCTTGTTTCTTGAGGTAGGATTGTATTGCTATAAACTTCCCTCTTAGAACTGCTTTTGTTGCATCCCATAGGTTTTGGATCGTCGTGTTTTCATTGTCATTTGTCTCTAGGTATTTTTTGATGTCCTCTTTGATTTCTTCAGTGATCTCTTGGTTATCTAGTAGTGTATTGTTTAGCCTATATGCGTTTGTATTTTTTACATTTTTTTCCTATAATTGATTTCTAATCTCACAGTGTTGTGGTCAGAAAACATGCTTGATAAAATTTCAATTTTCTAAAATTTACCAAGGCTTGATCTGTGACCCAAGATGTAATCTATCCTGTAGAATGTTCCATGTGCACTTGGGAAGAAAGTGTATTCTCCTGCTTTCGGATGGAATGTCCTATAAATATCAATTAAGTCAATTTGGTCTATTTTGTCATTTAAAGCTTGTTTCCTTATTTATTTTCTGTCTGGATGATCTGTCCATTGGGGTAAATGGGGTGTTAACGTCCTCCACTATTATTGTGTTACTGTCAATTTCCCCTTTCATGGCTGTTAGCATTTGGCTTATGTATTGAGGTGTTCCTATGTTGGGTGCATAAATATTTACAATTATTATATCTTCTTCCTGGATTGACCCCTTGATCATTATATAGTGTCCTTCCTTGTCTCTTGTAATAGTCTTTATTTTAAAATCTATCTTGTCTGATATGAGTACTGCTACTCCAGCTTTCTTTTGATTCACATTTGCATGGAATGCCTTTTTCCATACCCTTTCAGTCTGTATGTGTCCCTAGGTCTGTAGTGGGTCTCTTTAGACAGCATGTATACAGGTCTTGTTTTTTATCCATTCAGCTAGTCTGTGTCTTTTTGTTGGAGCATTTAATCTATTTACATTTAAGGTAATTATCGATATGTACGTTCTTATTACCATTTTCTTAACTGTTTTGGGTTTGTTCTTGTAGGTCTCTTTCTTCTCTTGTGCTTCCCGCCTAGAGAAGTTCCTCTAGCATTTGTTGTAAAGCTTGTTTGGTGGTGCTGAATTCGCTTAGCTCTTGCTTGTCTTTAAAGCTTTTGATTTCTCTGTCGAATCTGAATGAGATTCGTGCTGGGTAGAGTAATCTTGGTTGTAGGTTTTTCCCTTTTATCACTTTAAATATGTCCTGCCACTCCCTTCTGGCCTGCAGTTTCTTCTGAACAATCAGTTCATAACCTCATAGGTAATCCCTTGTAGGTTATTTGTTGATTTTCCCTTGCTGCTTTTAATATTTTTTCTTATATTTAATTTTTGTTAGTTTGATTAGTATGTTTCTCAGAACATTTCTCCTTGGGTTTATCCTGTATGGGACCCTCTGTGCTTCCTGGACTTGACTGACTATTTCCTTTCCCATATTAGGGAAGTTTTCAACTATAATCTCTTCAAATATTTTCTCTGGCCCTTTCCCTTTTCTTCTTCTGGGACCCCTATAATTCGAATGCTGGTGTGTTTAATGTTGACCCAGATGTCTCTGAGCCTGTCCTCATTTTTTTTCATTCTTTTGTCTTTATTCTGCTCTGTGGCAGTTATTTCCACCATTCTATCTTCTGGCTCACTTATCTGATTTTCTGCCTCAATTGTTCTGCTATTGATTCCTTCCAGTGTATTTTTCATGTAAGTTATTGTGTTGTTCATCACTGATTGTTTGTTCTTTAGTTCTTCTAGGTCCTTGTTAAACATTTCTTGTATTTTCTGGATCCATGCCTGCATTCTATTTCCGAGATCTTGGATCATCTATACTATCATTACTCTGAATTAGTTTTCATGTAGATTTCCTATTTCCTCTTCATTTATTTGGTCTTGTCGGATTTTACCTCGGTCCTTCATCTGCAACGTATTTCTCTGGCGTCTCATTTTGTCTAACCTACTGTGTTTATGGCCTCCTTTCCACAGGCTGCTGTTGTTGTTCCTCTTGCTTCTGTTGTCTGCCTCCTCGTGAGTGAGGTTGGTCCAGGGGTTTGTGTAGGCTCACTGGCGGGAGGGACTTGTGCCTGCACTCTGGAGGGTGGAGTTGAGCCTCTTCCCTCTGAAGGGAAGGGCTGCATTAGGTGGTGTGTTTTGGGGTGTCTGTGAGCTTAGTATGACTTTAGGCAGCCTGTCTGCTGATGCGTGGGGCCATGTTCCTGTCTTGCTGGGTTTTTGGCATGAGGTGTCCAGCACTGGAGTTCATGTCCTAGGATATGGTTGGGTCAATGCATCCAGGCTGGGTGGGGGTGATGCTGAGGAAAGGGAGGCCCCAGGATCTGGATCTAAGAAATTGGATGAGGTTTTCCCAAGATTGCAAGGGCTATGAGTCAGGAATCTTCATGGAGAGAAGCCAAGGACATCATTAGGGATCTTGTTAAAAGGCAGGTCATGATTCAGGAGGTTTGGAATGGGACCTGAGATTCTGCATTCCTGACAAGCCCCCAAATGCTGCTGATGCTGCTTAATTTGCTCTTCAGTTTCTAAAAATCCATGTTTTTTTCCTCCAATTTACTGAACATTTAAATATTTACATCTGAAGCAAGGTCCTGGGGTGACATCCTACCTACCATGTGCAGCCCACAGCAGGCAGGACATGGTGACCTATTAGATTGACTTATATAAAATCGATAATATTCAACCATTCTGACCTACAAAAATGAAAACTGTATATGGTTCAACTTAACAGATATCCAGGAGA
This sequence comes from Delphinus delphis, assembly GCF_949987515.2. Lineage (NCBI taxonomy): Eukaryota > Metazoa > Chordata > Mammalia > Artiodactyla > Delphinidae > Delphinus > Delphinus delphis. Next base: position 115,962,311 of record NC_082686.1, on the reverse strand, counting down.
AAATACTGACAATGTAGTTGGATGTTCTTGGGAAAGCTACAGGAGGGAGTAGCTTTCATATCTGGGAGTCACCAACATACAGATGGCACTTAAAAGAAGACAGAAGGTTGATGGGAAAAAATAAGGTCAACAACAAGGTCCTGGGATAGTCCAACCTTCAGAAAAAAGAGCAAACAGATAAAGAAACTAAGAAAGAGAAGCCACAGACAGATGGGGAGAGTGTGAGATCTTGGATGCCGTGGGGGAAAATGTTTAAAGAGAGAGAGAGAGATTGGCTGTGTCATATGATGTCCATGAGGACTGAGAATTAACCCCCGGATTTCATAATGTGGGGGTCACTGGTGACCTTAATGAGAGTGCTTATAGATGACTGGCATGGACACAAGATTGGAGTGGGTGCACTAGAGTGTGGGAGGAGGGAAATTAGAGAATGCAGGTATAGTTGACTAATACAACAGTTCTGGTGTATAAGGAAGGAGAAAACTGATGTAGAAACTGGAGGAGAAATTCATGTCAAGAGAGTTTTTACTTTAAGATGAAAGAGTTTGGGCTTCCCTGGTGGCGCAGTGGTTGAGAGTCTGCCTGCCGATGCAGGGGACGCGGGTTTGTGCCCCGGTCCAGGAAGATCCCACATGCCGCAGAGTGGCTGGGCCATGAGCCATGGCCACTGAGCCTGCGTGTCCAGAGCCTGTGCTCCGCAATGGGAGAGGCCACAACCGTGAGAGGCCCGCATACCACAAAAAAAAAAAAAGATGAAAGAGTTTACCTCTCAATTATGTACTGAAGTTTTTTTGGCCGTGTTGCACGGCATGTGGGATCTTGGTTCCCGAACCAGGGATCGAACCTCTATCCCCTGCTGTGGAAGCGTGGGGTCTTAACCACTGGACGACCAGGGAAGTCCCTGTATTGAAGATATTGATTCAGTAGAGGTAGCTAAAATGTGATGATGATGGACAAAGATGGGAAAATTGCTAGAGTGATGTTCTTGAAGAGGCAAAATGAGATGAGATCACTTGCACCAATGCAGAGAGTATGGCCTTTGCTAGGAGCAAGATATTTCATCTACAGGAACAGGAGAAAAAGCACAATATATAGTCTCAGTGGAGCCTGGTGAGATGTGACTTAGGGAATTTTGGAAAATATTTTCTGATTGCTTCATTCATAAAGTGAAAAAGAAGCAAGGAGACCACCTAGGAGATAAAATAAGGGATGAGGTACTGGAGGTTTGCAGAGAGAAGAGAAAGCATGCAATGTTCATCTAAAAGAGTGAGCGAATGGGGTACAGCAACATAGCAAGTTCAATGGGCAGCAGTAGGAGCCCATCTGATGTATGTGACCATGAATATAAATTGAGACCAGTCAATGGGGTTGAGTGTTCTTCTCCAACCCCCTTCAGCTTGGAAAGTGCAGGCACAGGGTAGCAGATATATCGACCAGCAAAGCAGGAGACAGGAAAAAGAAGTGAAGATATAAAATGGCTAAGACTGATGTCAAAGAGAGTACTGCCTATATTTTCTCTAGGAGTTCTATGGTTTAAAGTCTTACACTGAAGTCTTTTTTTTTTTTTTTTTGCGGTATGCGGGCCTCTCACTGTTGTGGCCTCTGCCGTTGCAGAGCACAGGCTCAGCGGCCGTGGCTCACAAGCCCAGCCACTCCGTGGCATGTGGGATCTTCCTGGACCAGGCACAAACCCATGTCCCCTGCATCGGCAGGCAGACTCTCAACCACTGCGTCACCAGGGAAGCCCTACACTGAAGTCTTTAATGCATTTTGAGATGACTTTTGTGTGTGGTGTGAGATAGTGGTCTAGTTTCTTTTTTTTTTTTTAGCATGTGGCTGTCCAGTTTTCCCAACACCATTTTTTAATATAAATTTATTTATTTATTTATTTTTGGCCGTGTTGGGTCTTCATTGCAGTGCATGGGCTTCTTGTTGCAGTGGCTTCTCTTGTTGCGGAGCACAGGCTCTAGGCACACGGGCTTCGGTAGTTGTGGCACAGGGGCTCAGTAGTTGTGGCTCGCAAGCTCTAGAGCACAGGCTCAGTAGTTGTGGCGCACGGGCTTAGTTGCTCCGTGGCATGTGGGATCTTGCCAGACCAGGAATCAAACCCGTGTCCCCCTGCATTGGCAGGTGGATTTTTTTTTTAACATCTTTATTGGGGTGTAATTGCTTTACAATGGTGTGTTAGTTTCTGCTTTATAACAAAGTGAATCAGTCATACATAAACATATGTTCCCATATGTCTTCCCTCTTGCGTCTCCCTCCCTCCCACCCTCCCTATCCCACCCGCAGGTGGGTTTTTAACCACTGCACCACCAGGGAAGTTCCCCCATCACCATTCATTGAAGAGACTGTCCTTTTCCATTGTACGCTCTTTGCTCCCTTGCCATGAATTAATTATCCATATATGTATGGGTTTACTCCCAGGTTCTCAATTATGTTCCATTGACCTATGTATCTGCTTTTCTGCAAATATAATGCTGTTTTGATTATTGTAGCTTTATAATATAGTTTTAAATCAGAGAGTGTGATACCTCCAACTTTGTTCTTTTTATCAGGATTGCTTTGGCTGTTCAGGTTCTCTTATGGTTTCATGTAAATCTAAGAATTTTTTATTCTGTTTTTGCAAAAAATATCCTTGGGACTTTGATAGAGATTGTATTGAATCTGAAGATTGCTTTAGGTAACATAGACATTTGAACAATGTTATTTCTTCCAATCCATGAGCACAGAATACTTTTCCACTTATTTGTCTCCTCAGGCAAGGGAAACACAAGCAAAAGTAAACAAATAGGACTACATCAAACTAAGAAGTTTCTGCACAGTAAAGGAAACCAGCAACAAAATGAAAAGGGAACCTACCTAATGGAAGAAGATACTTGCAAATCATATATCCGATAAGGGGTTAACATCCAAAATATAGAAAAAACTCACAACAACAAAAAGAAGAAAACAACCCCAAAATGGGTATAGGACATTTTCCAAAGAAGACATAGATGGCCAACAGACACATGAAAAGATGTTCAACGTCATAAATTATTAGAGAAATGCAAATCAAAACCACAAAAGTCTATTTCTCTTAAAGTCTATGTCTATATAAGTATTGCTCCCCAGCTTTCTTTTTATTTCCATTTGCATGGAGTATCTTTTTCCATCCCCTCACTTTCAGTCTATGTGTGTCTTTAGATCTGAAGTGAGTCTCTCATAGGCAGCATATATATGGGTCTTGTTTTTGTATCCGTTCAGCCACTCTTTTTTTTTTTCGAAACAAACAACTTTTTATTGAAGTATAGTTGATTTACAATGTTGTATTAGTTTCAGGTGTACAGCAAAGCGATCTATATATGTATATATTCTTTTTCAGATTCTTTTCCATTATAAGTTATTATATACAAGATATTGAATATAGTTCCCTGTGCCATACAGTACGTCCTTATTTATCTATCACCCTACGTCTTTTGATTGGAGCATTTAGTCCATCTACTTTTAATAATTATTGATGTGTATGTTCTTATTGCCATTTTATTAATTGTTTTGGGATTGTTTTGTAGTGCTTTTTTCTTCCTTTCTTCTTCTTTCATTCTTTTGTCTTGTGATTTGTTGACTATCTTTAATGTCATGTTCAAATTCTTTCCTCTTTTTCTGTGTGCATCTATTATAGATTTTTTTGTTTTGTCTATCATGAAGTTTATATACAGCAATATATTGTTATATGTGATTGTTTTAAGTTGCTGATCTCAAATTTCAAATGCATTTTAACAACCCTACAGTTGTACTCTCCTCCCCTTATGATTACTGTTTTTGACATCATATTTTACATCTAATTATTTTGTGTATTCCCAAACTGCTTATTGTAGATATAGATGATATTACTACTTTTGGCTTTTAACCTTCCTATTAGCTTTGTACATGGTTGATTTTCTATCTTTACTGTATATTTTTTTAATCTGTCTCCTAAAGCAAAGGAAACAAAAGCCAAAATAAACAAATGGGACCTAATTAAACCTAAAAGTTTTTACACAGCAAAGGAAACCAACAACAAAATGAAAAGACAACCTACTGAATGGGGGAAAATATTTGGGAATGAGATGACCAATAAGGAGTTAATATCCAAAATATATAAACAGCTCATACAACTCAATATCAAAAAGAAAACAACTTGATTAAAAAATGGGCAGAAGAGGTGAACAGACATTTTTCCAAAGAAGACATAACAGTTGGCCCACAGGCACATGAAAAGATGCTCAACATCACTAACCGTCAGAGAAATACAAATCAAACCACCATGAGATACCACCTCACACCTGTAAGAACACCTAACATGAAAACGACCACAAATAACAAATGTTGGCTAGGTTGTGAAATAAAGGGAACACCCATATGTACACTGTTGGTGGGAATGTGAATTGGTGCAGCCACTGTGGAAAACAGTGTGGAGGTTCCTCAAAAAACTAAATAGAATTACCATATGATACAGCAATTCCACTCCTGGGTATATATCTAAAGAAAACAAAACCACTATTTTGAAAAGATACATGCAGCTGAATGTTCATGGCAGCATTATTTATGACAGCCAAAATATGGAAACAACTAAGTGTCCATCAACAGATGAACAGCTAAAGAAGATGTGATGTGATATATATATGCATGTGTGTGTGTGTGTATGTATATACTCAGCCATAAAAAAAGAGTGAAATTTTGTCATTTACAACAACATGGATAGACTTGTAGGGTATTATGCATAGTGAAATAAGTCAGACAGAGAAAGACAAATACTGTTATGTTATCACTTAAACATGCAATCCAGAAAATAAAACAAACTAGTGAATATAACAAAACAGAAACAGATTCACAGATATAGAGAACAAACTAGTGGTTACAAGTGGGGAGAGGCAAGATAGGGGTAAGAGATTAAGAGGTACAAACTACTATGTATAAAGTAATTAAGCTACAAGGATATATTGTACAACACAGGGAATACAGCCAATATTGGCTGAGCCCATGAGCCACAAGTACTGAGCCATACCCCACAGCACACGGGGATCTTAGTTCCCTGAATGGGGACTGAACCCAGGCCCCCTGCACTGGAAGCATGGAGTCTTAATCACTGGACTGCCAGACAAGGGACCATAGCCAATATTTTATAATAACTATAAATGGAGTATAATCTTTAGGAATTGTTCATCATTATCTTGTACACCTGAAACATAATACTGTAACTCCATTATACCTCAATTTTTTAAAAAACTAAAAAAAAAAACCGACAATGAAATATCACTTCATACCTGTTAGAATGGCTTTTATCAAAAGGCAAGAAATTAAAAGTGTTGGCGAGTATGTGGAGAAAAGTGAGCCCTCATGCGGTGTCGGTGGGAATGTAAACTGGCACAGCCACTATGGAGAACAGTATGAAGATTCCTTAGAAATTCAGGAATAGAACTACTATATGATCCAGCTGTCCCACTTCTGAGTATTTATCCAAAGTATATGAAAACACTAACTTGAAAACACTTATGCACCCCCATGTTCATTGCAGCATTATTTACAATAGTCAAGATATAGCAACAACTGAAGTGCCCATCAACCAATAAATGAATAAAGAAGATGTGAAACACAATATATACAATATAGATACAGCCATAGAAAAAAATAAAATCTTGCCATTTGCGACAGCATGGATGGACACTGAGAGTATTATGCTAAGTGAAATAAGTCAGCTAGAGAAAGCCAAATACCATATGATTTCACATAGATATGGAATATTAAAAAAAACATACAAAGTAAATGAAAAAACCACACCAAACAAAAACAAACATGTAGATACAGAGAACAGAGTAGTGGCTACCAGAGGGGAAAGGATGAAATGGATAAAGAGGATCAACTCCGTGGTGACTATACGAACTAAATCTTTGTTGGTGAGCACGCTGTAGTGTGTACAGAAGTAGAGATATAATATTTTCCATATGAAACTTATATAATGTTATAAACACGTTACCTCAATAAAAAATAATTTTCAAAAAAGATATAAATACAGCAATGATTAAAGTGACTATCTCTGGAATTTAGGTTCCAGTTACGAAGGGAAGTGAAGAACTGATAGTTTAAGTTTCACTGAAAAGATAAATTTTTCCAGAAGGGCATAAGGATGGATGGAGTTTGGATATTTAAAGGGCTAAGCTATAAAGTTAGGAGGTAGCCAGTACTCTGAGAATAAATGTTTTAAGTTGTGCTTATAGAGGGGTCACAATTTGGAGTAATTGTTACTGAGCCACGTTCATTTGCCTAACACACAGAAAGCCAAACTCTGAGATAGAGAGGTTTGCAGCAGAGAAAGGGTTTACTCACAAGGCAGTCAAGCAAAGAGAAAGGAGAACAAATCTCAAATCTATCTCCCCAAAGGCCAGGGGATAGGGATATATACTGGATAAAGAATTAGGGTGGCCTGAGGTGCAGGGAGAGTGGTGAAAGGTGGCTGAAAATTAGAAAAAGATGAGGTCGGGACTTCCCTGGTGGCACAGTGGTTAAGGATCCGCCTACCAATGCAGGGGACATGGGTTGGAGACCTGGTCAGGGAAGATCCCACATGCCTCGGAGCAACTAAGCCCATGAGCCACAAGTACTGAGCCTGCACTCTAGAGCCTGCGTGCCACAACTACTGAGCCCGTGTGCCACAACTGCTGAAGCCCACACGCCTAGTGTCCGTGTTCCACAACAAGAGAAGCCACCGCAATGAGAGGCCTGCACACTGCAACGAAGAGAAGCCCCCAATCACTGCAAATAGAGAAAGCCCGCATGCAGCAACGAAGACCCAACACAGCCAAAAATAAATAAATTTAATTAATTAATTAATTTTTTAAAAAAAGATGAGGTACCGTTATTCTCGGCAGGTGCAACTAAGCTACATGCTTCTTCAGAGGATGCATGTTCAGAAAATGGCAGCATTAGCATATTTTTAGGGTGGAGGTTTTGGCTCTCTGACATCAAACGGCCACCGATCAGACACTCTTGCATGCCCGAGGGGAGAGTCGGTTGTCCCAACCAGTCTTAACCAGCTGACGTTCAAACTGGACAACTGACTCCAAGTTCCAAGAAAACGACTCGGGCCAACATCTTAAGACTCTTACATCAGAGGTACTTATCTATAGGGGTCGTGAAGAGGTCTTGTAGCTTATCGTTTAGGCTTCATGATGCTTGGAGGATATGCAAGTTTTTGTACAAACAGTTAAAGTGAGCTTGACCAGTGAAGGCAGTTTACAGTTTACTATTTACTAATTAAGTTATAGTCTAATGGATGTAACTGATGACTATCATATAAGTTTCATAATGACAAGGTAAAGAGTATGAGTCGAGGTAGGAGGGAAGACAAAATTACTGAAGAGGAAGAGAACTAAGAAGCCAAGATGTGGGGAGAGGAGGGATCCATGACAATATTAAACTCACCACAAATTATAGCAGATGTGGAATGAGTGAGAATTACAGTGAATCAAGTGCTAAAGTCTTCAAAGACTGTGACAGAGACATTTGCTACACATACATTTGATAAGTGACTGGTACTAGTATGACTGAACCCCAATTTCTTTAAACAATATTTTGTTTATTTACAGAATGTGGTAATACTATGAAGGCCACAGAGAGAGGGATGAGATAGAGAATAAATGAAGAAACCATTCCAAACAAAATGGTCAGAAATGCCCTTTTCAAGAAAGTGCTCTCGGAGTTGGTCTTTGAAGAAGGAACCAACACTGCAAAAAGTTGGAGGAAAAGTTGAAACCTAATTTTTTTAAGTAAAAAAAGAAAGAAGATCGGAATATTTCAAAGAATTAAATATAATATTGGCTAATAAGCATATGAAAAAAATGATCCACCTTGACTGGCAATCAGAAGTGCAAAATGAGAACACAATGATATAGCATTTTACTACACCAGGCTGGAAAACAGTTAAGTCTATCAATAAGAAATGTTTACAAGGATGTAATGAAATGGAAACATACTCCGCTCACAGGAGTTTAAACTGTGAAAAATATTTTGGAAAAAAAAAAGAGGAACGCATTACCTATTAACATTTTTTTATATAATTTTTAAATTTATTTATTTTTGGCTGTGTCTGGTCTTCGGTGCTGCATGCTGGCTTTTCTCTAGTTGAGGCCAGGAGAGGCTACTCTTGGTTGCAGTGCGCGGGCTTCTCATCGCCGTGGCTTCTCTTGTTGCGGAGCACAGGCTCTACGCACACGGGCTTCAGTAGTTGTGGCGCACGGGTTTTGCTGCTCTGCAGCATGTGGGATCTTCCCAGATCAGGGATCAAACCCGTGTCCCCTGCATTGGCAGGCAGATTCTTAACCACTGCGTCACCAGGGAAGTCCCTACCTATTAACTTCAAAAGACACACATAGGACCAATTAGTAATTCACTCTCAGGTGTATGCAATAAATGTATGAGTTAAGAGTTCATGATTTAAAACCAGATAAGTCTGCATTGGATGCCTATATCTAACACAAACTTGGTACATATTTAAGTTTTGAAACCTCACTTGACCACTCTGAGCTTAGGTGTAGTGAAAAGTAAAAAAGATCATTTTTTTTTCAAAGATGGCAGGAAGAAACTTTTGCAGGTCATAGATACTTTTATGGTTTTGATTGTGGTGGTAGTTTCACGAGTGTACGCTTATCTACAAACTCAAGTTGTTTATATTAAATGTGTACAGCTTCTTGTATGTCATTCATACCTCAACAAAGTGTTGGGCTATCTTTTAAGAAAAAGATCATTTTCTGGACTTCCCTGGTGGCGCAGTAGTTAAGAATCTGCCTGCCAATGCAGGGGACACGGGTTCGAGCCCTGGTGCGGGAAGATCCCACATGCCGTGGAGCAACTAAATCCGTGTGCCGCAACTACTGAGCCTGCACTCTAGAGCCCAAGACCCACGACTACTGAGCCTGCGTGCCACAACTACAGAAGCCCGTGTGCCTAGAGCCTGTGCTCCGCAACAAAGAGAAGCCACCGCAACGAGAAGCCTGTGCACCGCAGCGAACAGTAGCCCCCGCTCGCCGCAACTAGAGAAAGCCCGCACGCAGCAACAAGGACCCAACGCAGCCAAAAATAAATAAAAATTAAAAATTTTTTTAAAAAGATCATTTTTTAAACCTCAGTAGAATGGCTGACATAATAAATACTGAATAAAACAATTTAATTATACTAAGATTGTTTTAATTTTATAACAGCTTTTATCTTCAGGAAGGAACTGCCACAAATATTTTACTATTAAGACAGAACTTTACCTAAACATATATGAGTATTTTCCATTTACTCCTGAAATAAAAGACCAAGCATTAAAGGAATTTCATGGGACATTTAGATAGGTCCGTTTTATGTTGCCAACGGGGTGGTCTATTTGAGTGGTTTTTTTCTCTAGAATGCCTGAAATCAAAGGAAAATATTAACCTTAAAGGTGACTAATATTTAAAGTTCCATTTCCGGTGTATCTTTTTTTCCTCTAAAAATGAAGTACACGAGTATTCTGCCCCCTGTAGGACTGCAACAGTAGCTTCCTACCAACCACAGCCCCCGCTATTGGGCAGCACAGACACCGCGAGTTCTACGGGGCGGAGCCTTGGAAGGGGCGGAGCTTAGCGTGACATTTTGCGACTAGGATTCCACTGGCTTCACCTGCAACATCTTTCGCTGTCTGTTGCGTAGACGAATCGGCGAGAGGAGCTGAAGATTCGAAGGCGCCAGGCCCAGCCTAGCGACAGACGCCGATCCCCTAGAAACCTGAACTGCAGGATCCCGGGGAGGCGGCCCCGGAGCTCCGAGGACTCGTCCCGTATCGCGCAGTCCTGCCGTCCCCGCATCGCGCCGCCCCGCCCCGGCTTGCCTCAGCCGTCGTCGGAACCCGTCACAGCGTGCAGGATCGAGCGCTCCGCCCCCTCGCCCTCTGCCAGGCCCCGGGAGCGCTGTCCGTCGGTCGAGGTCATGGGCAGCCGGCCCCGCAGCCCCAGTGCCTACCCTGCGGACTGGTGGGGACCGCAGGCCGAAGGACCCGGCCCCGCCAAGCGCCGCCGCACGGAGGAGCCCGAGGGCCCCGAGTCCGAGTCCGAGGCGACGCCCAGCCTGGACAACCTGACGGAACCTCCGACCGCGGACGCGCTCACTTCCGTAGTGGTCCTGCCCGCCGGCTGTGGCCTGCACCTGTCCCTAGACGACGTCGACGTGCTCCTTGAGCCCGAGCCCACGTCCGTGCTGCAAGTGTCTCTCGGAGATCACATCCTCATGCTGGTCCCCGAGGCCCTCCTGGGCTCGGGTGTGGAAGGCCCGTGGGGACAGGGCCTGGGACGGGGCGCTTTCCTGAGCCCTCCCGGGGAGTACATGGCCCTGGCGCCGGGATTCTTCTGCGCAGCTGTCCCAGAGATCGCCTGCCAAGAAGAGGCCAACAAGGAGGAAGCAGACGCCGAGTTCCTGCCGCCTGGGATGGATGCTGAAGCCGGCTCCGTCGCTGGGCTCCGCAGCCCCACCGCAAGGGTGTCGGGCCCCAGCGCGCAGGGCTTTGTCCCAGAGCCCTGGCCTCGGGCGCCCACCCCTAGTCCAGAGAAAGGCTCTCCTCACCACGACGACAACCTGGGCTTCCACCTTCTGGAGCCCTTCCCCGACTCACCACTCCAACCTCTACCTCCCTCTCCGAGTCCTCCGGGTCCTCACGAGCGCCCCCAACACCCCCATGGTCCTAAGCGCAAGGCCCAGAGATGTCTGTTCCCGGAATGAACTGCACCCCGGTACACACACACACAAATTCTGGCTACCATCCTGAAGGCCCAATGGATTTCCCAGCGTCTTTTACACTGAATGTCCTACAACCTGGAAATTAAGCATTTCGTGTGCCAACAACTCCTTTTCCCCTCCAGACTGGCTATAGTAGCAGGAGAAGACGTCAGGAAAAGAAAGCAGACTCTAGACCTCATCTTTGTAATGGAAAATCTGCCCAGGGATACCGGACAATGTGTTTTCAGACATCTGGACTTCTTTACAAGATCATTCTCAGGCCTATCCATTCCCGCTCATTTGCATCAGTTATTTTCTCTCAAATTCCACTCTCTCCAGCACCATACCGTTGCTACCCTATTTCTCCCCAAACCAAAAAATAAATGGATTTCTCATGTTATGTGTTTTCCCGTGAATTTATAAAGATTTTTAGCCATGGCTTTTCTCTTTCTTGGTGTTTTGAGCTTCTCTCCTGGAAGATTGCAAAATAGTATGATGGTTACTATACATAATTGTATGATGTTTGTTCATAGCTTCCTCTTAACCTGAGGAAGTTCTCTTCCAGTCAAGTTCACTTTTCATTATGAATAAATGTTGGATTTTATCAGATGTTTTCAGCACGTATTAGGATACGCATTTCGTTTTTAAATCTGTTCCTCTGGTTATTTTCACTCACAGACTGATGTGAAATGTCTGCATTCCTGCTATTCCACATTATTCATACCTTTTAAATTCTACCCTGAGTTTTTTCTTTTGTAAATCAAACCTCTAACTTTTAAAACATTAATTTAGGGGCCTCCCTGGTGGTGCAGTGGTTAAGAATCTGCCTGCTAATGCAGGGGACACGGGTTTGAGCCCTGGTCCGGGAAGATCCCACATGCCTCGGAGCAACTAAGCCCATTAGGCACGACTGAAGCCCGTGCACCTAGAGCCCATGCTTCGCAACCAGAGAGAAGCCCGTGCATCTCAACAAAGAGTAGCCCCCGCTCACTGCAACTAGAGAAAGCCGGTGTGCAGCAACGAAGACCCAATGCAGCCAAAAATAAATAAATAAAATTTTTAAAAAATAAAACATTAATTACCATATTTGTTTCACATATTTATAGAAGAAATAAAATCTACAGGTAAAGCTGAAAACAAGATGGTTTCAGTTTTCTTAAACATCAATAGTATTTATATTCACCAACATGCTTTACCATTTCCTCTCTACCTCTTTATTCTTATATTCCACTCTCAAAGTCTAGCCTCAATTTTCTTCTTGCTGAAGAATATACGTTAATAGTTCTTTCCACTGTACCCTATGTGTAGTAAATTATCTTTGTTTTGTAAATCTCAGCATGTTTTGCGTAGTACACTCTCTTAGTCTTGTATATCTGAAAATGTTTTATTATATATTCATTCCTAATTCTAAAGTTTTATTTAAGTACTTTAAAGACATTACTCCATTGTTCTGCCATTTTTTATTGTTGTTGCAGGCAAGAGGTCTCCGCCAATCAAGTTGTTATTCCTATTATATTTGATTCAGCTGTTCATTAGCACATTTTTTAATTTAGTTTTATTTTTTATTGAAGTATAGTTGATTTACATTGTTGTGTTAGTTTCTGGTGTACAGCAAAGTTATATATTTTTTTCCATATTCTTTTACATGGTTATGGTTTATTACAGGATATTGCATATAATTCCCTGTGCTATACAGTAGGACCTTGTTTATCTGTTTTACATTGAATACATAATAGTTTTGTATCTGCTAATCCCAAACTCCTAATTTATCTCTCCCCCACCCTCTTTCCCCTTTGGTAAGCATAAGATTGTTTTCTATGTCTGTGAGTCTATTTCTGTTTTGTAAATAAGTTCATTTGTATTATATTTTAGATTCCACATATAAGTGATAACTTATGATATCTGTCTTTCTTTGACTTACTTCACTTAGTACGATAATCTCTAGGTCCATCCATGTTGCTGCAAATGGCATCATTTCATTCTCTTTTATGGCTGAGTAGTATTCCAGTGTATAGGTATGCCACATCTTTTTATCCATTCATCTGTAGATAAGCATTTAGGTTGCTTCCATGTATGGCTATTTTTTTTCATTTATTTATTTATTTATTTAATTTTTGGCTGTGTTGGGTTTTGTTGCTGCATGTGGGCTTTCTCTAGTTGCAGCGAGTGGGGGCTACTCTTCGTGGCAGTGCGCAGGCTTCTCATTGCGGTGGCTTCTCTTGTTGCAGAGCACGGGGTCTAGGCACGCAGGCTTCAGTAATGGCATGTGGGCTCAGTAGCTGTGGCTTGTGGGCTCTAGCCTAGTGGGCTTCAGTAGTTGTGGCACACGGGCTTAGTTGCTTGGTGGCATGTGGGGTCTTCCCAGCCCAGGGCTCAAACCCGTGTCCCCTGCACTGGCAGGCAGATTCTTAACCACTGCGCCACCAAGGAAGTAGCCAGTTGGCTATTTTAAACAGTGATACTATGAACACTGGGGTGCATGTATCTTTTCAAATTAGAGTTTTCTCTGGATATTTGCCCAGGAGTGGGACTGCTGGACCATATAGCAACTGTTTTTAGTTTTTTAAGGAATCTCCATACTGTTCTCCATAATGGCTGCACCAATTTACATTCCCTTCAACACTGTAGGAGAGTTCCCTTTTCTCCACACCCTCTCCAGCATTTATTATAGGTGGACTTTTTAATGATGGTCATGCTGACCAGTGTGAGGTGATAACCTCATTGTAGTTTTGATTTGCATTTGTCTAGTAATTAGAGATGTTGAGCATCTTTTCATGTGCTTTTTGGCCTTCTGTATGTCTTCTTTGGAGAAATGTCTATTTAGGTCTTCTGCCCTTTTTTTTTTTTTTTTTTTTTTGCAGTACGCAGGCCTCTCACTGTTGCGGCCTCTCCCGTTGTGGAGCACAAGCTCCGGATGCGCAGGCTCAGCGGACATGGCTCAGGGGCCCAGCCGCTCCATGGCATGTGGGATCTTCCCGGACCAGGCACGAACCCGTGTCCCCTGAATCGGCAGGCGGACTCTCAACCACTGCGCCACCAGGGAAGCCCTGCCCATTTTTTGATTGGATTCTTTGGGTTTTTTGTTATAGAGTTATATAACCTGTTTGTATATTTTGGAAATTAAGCCCTTGTCAGTGATATCAGTTGCAAATTTTTTCCCCCATCCATAGGCTGTCTTTTCATTTTGTTTATGGTTTCTTTTGCTGTGTAAAAGCTTGTAAGTTTGATTAGGTCCCATTTGTTTATTTTTGCTTTTATTTCTATTGCCTTGGGAGACTGACCTATGGAAACACTGCTACGATTTTTGTCAGAGAATATTTTGTCTATGTTCTCTTCTAGGAGTTTTATGGTGTCATGTCTTATATTTAAACCTTTAAGCCATTTTGGGTTTATTTTTGTGTATGGTGTGAGGGACTGTTTTTTTAACATCGTTATTGGAGTATAATTGCTTTACAGTGGTGTGTTAGTTTCTGCTTTATAACAAAGTGAATCAGTTATACACATACATATGTCCCCATATCTCTTCCCTCCTGCGTCTCCCTCCCTCCCACCCTCCCTATCCCACCGCTCTAGGTGATCACAAACCACCAAGCTGATCTCCCTGTGCTATGCGGCTGCTTCGCACTAGCTATCTATTTTACGTTTGGTAGTGTATGAGAGAATGGCGAGGGACTGTTCTAATATCACTGATTTACATGCAGCAGTCCAGCTTTCCCAACATCACTTGCTGCAGAGACTGTCTTTCTATGTTGTATATGCTTGCCTCCTTTGTCAAAGACTGACTGTAGGTGTGTGGGTTTACTTCTGGGCTCTCTATTCTGTTCCATTGATCCATATGTCTGTTTTTGTGCCAATACCACACTATTATGATTACTGTAGCTTTGTAGTATTGTCTGAAGAAGGAGGTTATGCCTCCAACTTTGTTCTTTTTCCTCAGGATTGCTTTGGCAACTCTGGGTTTTTTATGGTTCCATATAAATTTTAGGATTATTTGTTCTAGTTCTGTGAAAAATGTCATGGGTAATTTGATAGGGCTCGCATTAAATCTGTACATTGCCTTGGGGAGTATGGCCATTTTACAATATTGATTCTTCCAATCCAAGAGCATGGGATATCTTTCCATTTCTTTGAATCATCTTCAATGTCCTTTATCAGTGTTCTATAGTTCTCAGCATATAAGTCTTTAACCCCCTTGGTCAGGCTTATTCCTAAGTATTTTTTGACATTTTAGCATATTTTAAAATTTTTCTTTTCCTTTGGCATCCTACAGTTTTACTGTAACATCTCTAGGGGTAGATTCTATTTTTATTTGGCTCGATGGATTTGGTTAACTATCAATATGGGAAATTATCTCTTGCCTGAAATCCCACAAAATCTTAGGCTCTATCTCTTGTAATAACACACATCCTCGGGCTTCCCTGGTGGCGCAGTGGTTGAGAATCTGCCTGCCAATGCAGGGGACACGGGTTCGAGCCCTGGTCTGGGAAGATCCCACATGCCGCGGAGCACCTGGGCCCGTGAGCCACAACTACTGAGCCTGCGCGTCTGGAGCCTGTTCCGCAACAAGAGAGCCACGATAGTGAGAGGCCCGCGCATCGCGATTAAGAGTGGCCCCCACTCGCCGCAACTAGAGAAAGCCCTCGCACAGAAACGAAGACCCAACACAGCCAAAAATAATAAATTAATTTTAAAAAAAACACATCCTCATGTCTGGAAATCCAATCAGATAAACAGTGGCACTGCTCAATCTCCCATGACTCTTAACATCTTAATATCATGTGCTGTATGCTTTATCAACTCCAGCTTTCTATTTTTTAATCCAATTAATACTTTAATCAAGTTTCTTCTGTTTATACTTCTACAAGAATGTATTTATTTCAAAGAATTTTTTTCAAGATTTTACTTCCTTATTCTTGTTTCAAAACTTCCCCACTTAGTATTATAAACTCCTATTTTTGTTTCATGGATGGTATTCCATCCTTTATGTTTTGAAATTATTTAAACATTAATTAATGGCTCCCTTAATTCAATTTCCTCACAAGTAAAATCTCCTATTCTTTGTTCTTTCATCACTTTGGATTGCCGCATGTGCTTGGTCATTTCATTGGTGGGTGCCTTTTGAGTGAGAATTCATCTTCTTCATCTCACAGTTATAATTTTTTATAATTTCCACTTCCTAGTGGAAAACAACTCAGAGCCATGGCTTTTGGAACTCTAGAACGTCACAGGTCTAATCCCCAAGCAATTACATGTCACAAATCACAACTGGTCATTTGCAGTTTCCACCTGTCTTTCCTGATCAACCACAGGTACAACCTTGAAATAGTGGTCACTGCCTCTTCAACCTCTGATGATTGGCAATGGGCTGATTTTGAGCCCCCTCAAAAGAACAGAAATCCCAGCTGCCATTATATATTTTAGTCTCAGTGCCCCAAATACATCAAAATATCAGCTGTCCATTCAGAGATTGGATTTTCTACTCTGTCTCTGGTCCCTGCAAGCTTGTGTCTTTCTTTTCAAAGTAGATGTCTATATTTAATATGCTTTAATATTTCCTATCATTGCTCTCTGCCTCCAGTAGAAGGAATCCCCTGTACTACCATCTCATCCACAATTCCCACCACAATTCCACAATCTCTCCTCCTTACCCCCAAAACATAGCAATCAACCAGACACAAGTCCCAGCCTAATTATCTGATTATTATGAAGAGGGAAGATGGCCCTGTTTGCAAAATTATACCTTCTATTGCAAGAGCCTCATAATCTACATTAGAAATAACTGAGGGTACCCATTTTTAGCAACATGTGAACCAAACAGTACAAAATATCCTCAAGAGGAACACTCATGAAACTGATGGATAAAAATTATTTTAATATTTTAAAGGCATATCACAGCTAGTAAAAACGTAAGAGAAATCTTCCAAGGTCAAAAATGATGACATATCACAAACCCAGACAGGAAAGTGTATGCTAAAACAAGAAGGTACATGGGGATACCTAACATTCTATGATGACCTAGAGCTTTGGTTTTAATGGCCCATTTATGGGGGAGCGAATAAAAGTCCGGGTCACACAGCCCTGAAAAAAATCCCAGGCTTCCAGAAAATACCTCCAATAGCTAATCTAACAAGAAAAAGAAAAAAAAACACCTCATAAAACAAAAGGAGATGGGACATAAATGTATCTGTCTCAGCCTTGGCTCCAGGTAGAATCGAACAGAATAGGGGGTAGGTGACAGTTTAGTTCAAGATATTCTCTGGTAGACGGTTAACCTGGCAAAAGTAAAACAAATTTTCTCTGAGAATACAGCTTATACTCAGGGCTAAGTACCTTCTCAGAGATGACCTTCTTGTGATTCTAAACTTATAATCCAAAATCAGAGAACACATAAGGGAAGAAACCACCATAAGTAAGAAAAAATGAGAAATATTCAAAACAAGGAAAAGGTAAATCAGTCCCTCAAATGATTGAAATTGATGAATTATCATATATAAACTATCTTAAAATAAAATTAATATGATTTGAGGACACAAAAGAGGGCAACATAAGTGTAGCCAAGAAAAAATATCAAAAGATATGGCAACTTTAAAAGGGAACTAAAGAAAATTTCTGGGGATTAAATTTGTAAACATGGAAGTGAGAAATACAATGAATGGGTTAAACAACAGTTTAGACAGAATTAAAAATGGATGGGAACACTGAACTAGAGAAGTCACCCATAAAGCTTTTGCACAGTAAAGGAAATCATAAATAAAATGAAAAGACAACCCACAAATGTGAGAAAATATCTGCAAACGATGCGACTGACAAGGGACTAATCTGCAAAACATACAAACAGCTCATGCAGCTCAATAAAACAAACAACCCAATCAAAAATTGGGCAGAAGACCTAAATAAACATTTCTCCAAAGAAGAAATAAATATGGCCAAAAAGCACATGAGGGACTTCCCTGGTGGAGCAGTGGTTAAGAATCACCTGCCAATGCAGGGGACACGGGTTCGATCCCTGGTCCGGGAAGATCCCACATGCTGCGGAGCAACTAAGCCCGTTCACCACAACTACTGAGCCTGCACTCTAGAGCACGTGAGCCACAACTACTGAGCCCACATGCCACAACTACTGAAGCCTGCGTGCCTAGAGCCCATGCTCCGCCAGCAAGAGAAGCCACTGCAATGAGAAGCCCACGCACTGCAGTGAAGAGTAGTCCCCACACGCCTCAACTAGAGAAAGCCCGTGAGCAACAAGGAAGACCCAACACAGCCATAAATAAATAAATAAATCTATATTTAAAAAAAAACACATGAAAAGATGCTCAACATCACTAAATATTAGAGAAATGCAAATCAAAACTTCAGTGAGGTATCACCTCACACTGGTCAGAATGGCCATCATTTAAAAGTCTACAAATAATAATTGCTGGAGAGGGTGTGGTGAAAAGGGAACCCTCCTACACTGCTGGTGGGAATGTAAGTTGGTGCAGCCACTATGGAAAACAGTAGGAAGGGTCTTTAAAAAACTAAAAATAGAACTACCACATGATCGAGCAATCCCACTCCTGGGCATATATCTGGATAAAACTCTAATTCAAAAAGATACATGCACCCCAGTGTTCACTGCAGCACTAGTTACAATAGCAAGACACAGAAGCAACCTAAATATCCATCGACAGAGGGGTGGATAAAGAAGATGTGATACATATATAAAATGGAATACTACTCAGCCATAAAAAAGAAATAATGTCATTTGCAACAACGTGGATGGTCCCAGAGAATATCATACTAAGTGAAGTAAGTCAGACAGAGAAAGACAAATATCGTATGATATCACTTAAAAGTGGAATCTAAAAAGATGATATTTATTTACAAAACAGAAACAGACTCACAGACTTCGAAAACAAACTTATGGTTACCAAAGGGAAAGGTGGGGGGAGGGATAAATTAGGAGTTTGGGATTAACATATACACATTACTATATATAAAATAGATGATCAACAAGGACCTACTGTATAGCACAGGGAAGTCTACTCAATATTCTACAATAACCTATATGGGAAAAGAATCTGAAAAAGAATGGATATATGTATATGTATAACTGAACCACATTGCTGTTACACTGGAAACTAACACAACATTGTAAATCAACTATATCCCAATATAAAATAAAAATTAAAAAAAGAAAATGGAAACACTGAGCTAGAGAAATCATCCATAAAGCTAAGGAGGGTAAAAACATAAAATATGAAAGGGAGACTAAGAGACATTATCAGAGAGGGAGTAGTTCTACTACATGACTGTTGTAGATAGAGAGGGGGAACACTGAAAGCACAGGAAGTAGCTTTATTCACAGAAATAATGAATGAGAAATTCTCCAGATGTGATGACAGAAAAAAATCAGTCACTCATTCATTCAACAAACATGCATTAAGTGCCTACTATGTACCAGGCACCTTTCCAAACTCCAGGAGTACAGCCAAGAACAAAATAGTTAAAAATTACTGCCTTCATGGAGTACAATAATTCACACAAGAAGTAACGGTGCCTTACATTAAAGTAATAGGAAGAGGAGTGATATGAAGTGGCATGTAGTTGGATACATTCTGAAGACAGAGAAAACAGAATTTCCTCATGCAAGAGGTGAGAGAGATGCTAGGATAACTTTAGGGTTTGGGACAAGGGCAAAAAAAATGCAATTGTTATTTTCTGAAATTGGAAAGACCTAAGGGTAGTACATATAGAAAAAAATGTTCAATTTTGGACATATGTCATGTGAAGTGCCTGTTACATATTCAGTGGAGATGTTTAGTAGAAAGTGAGAGATGGGAGTCTAGAATGCAGGGGAGTGGTATAAGATAGAGATACACCAGTGTTCTGTAAAAACTACCTAATGTGCATTTTGAAATCACCAAGAATTATGACAGCATCAAGAGAGAGTGACAGAGGGACTTCCCTGGTGGTGCGGTGGTTAAGACTCCATGCTCCCAATGCAGCAGGCCTGGGTTCGATCCCTGGTCAGGGAACCAGATCCCACATGCATGCCACAACTAAGAGTTTGCATGCCACAACTAAGGAGCCCACAAGCAGCAACTAAGACCTGGTACAACCAAATAACAATAGAAAGTGACAGAAAGCCAAGAGTAAAAAACATTTAAGGAGTGAGGGAGAGGCGTCCTACAGTTGGAAAGAGGGTAGAGGATTGCACCAAGACAGATTAGACAGTGGTTATACTCTGATGATGTGAAATTCAGGAATAATGGAGATATGAATGGGAAACATCAATGAGGAGCAAGAATAACATACACTGTACCTCCAGCCATGGGTACTAGGGGTATGTGAGAGAAAATAGCCTCCACTTGAGAAGCCTCCAGGGAAAAAAGGGAACTCAGAAGAAGCAGGTTTCAGTTATAAAAAGAAAGTTAAAGGGAATATCACAGAAGTTGAAGAGTTTTTAGTTCTGTGATTGACTATGAGTTCCAGAAGGCAGAATGAAAAGGAGAAGGATATGAGGTAGTGAGAAAAGGCCAGGTACTGAGTATTTGAAGATTTTTAATCTGAGATATTAGGGATGAACGGTTTCCTACAATGAACAGGAGTAAAAGGCATGATGAAATTAGTCTTCATGATCCTATGGCAGGTAGAGGTGGCAAGACTTTCAGCATGGAAGAAAGGGAAAAGAAGCCTATTTGCAAGAATATACATAGTTCTGGGACATAGTATAGTGTCCTCATTCAGGAAGCACAACAACTTTCAAGATTGATAAATTTTAAAAAATACACATTTAGACAGACTACTATAAGCCCACAAAACACCAAATCCAAAGAGAATATTTTTTATAAGCAGAAAGAAAAGACAACTACAATAAAAAGGCAATTCAGTCAGACAACTGACTTCTCAGAAACAGCAATGGAAGACAGTAAACAGTGGAATAATAGCAGTACTGCTAGAAAACAAGTGTTTTGACCAGGAATTCTTTGCTTAATAAATCCATTTTTCAAAAATGGTCATAAACAAAGATTTCGTCGACTAAAAAACTTATTATGAAAGTATACTAATTTAATTAGTATTGCATTAATTATTATATGTTAAATATTTTGCAAACAATGTATTAAACGTATTAATTGTGTGAAATTGCTTCTGGTTAGACAATTAAATCAGTGCATCATAATAGATGAAAAACATATCCACACGTAAACCAAAAAGTATGTAACCCAGGAAATGATGCAGTTCAAAGAGAAAAGATTTTTTTTTTTTTGGCCATGCTGCGCAGCTTGTGGGATCTTAGTTCCCCGACCAGGGATCAAACCCATGTCCCCTGCGGTGGAAGCACAGAGTCTTAACCAACAGACTGTCAGGCAAGTCCCAGGAAAGCACTTTTCAATAAAAGAATTGGGTCAACATGCACAATGAGGAAAAAATTGAAATTGAATCACTGTCTCATCCATAGAAAACAATCATTTTTAAATCTGGATTTGGATAAAGAGTTTAAATTTTGAAAAGCGAAGATTTAAATATTCGGAAGATATAAAAATTATCTTGGAATAGGGAGTATTTCTTAAACAATACACAAAAATTACAAAGCATAGAGAACAACACTAATACATCTGAAACTATATTAAAGTTAAGAAATTCTGTTTATCAAAAGGCACTATAAAGAATGTGAATACAAACAAGCCACAAAATGGGAAAAGATAATTTCAACACACATAAATATAAAAGAAGTTCCAAAATTCAGTAACAGCCAAAAATGGGCAAAAGACATAAACACATACTACACAGATGTTACACAAGTGGCCAATACATATGAAAACATGATCAACCTTATAAGTAATCAGAGAAATACAGTATAAATAAATGATGAAATACCATCAGATTGGAAAATGCTTAGAAATCTAACCATACTAAGTGTTGGCAAGGATGTGGTGGAAAGGGAACACTTACCCACTGCTCACAGAAATATAAATTAGGACAACTATTTAAGAAAGCAGTCTGGCTTTATCTCTCCTATTGTTCTGGTGCCACACACTACTACCCAGCAATTCCACATCTAGGTTTTTTGCCATAAGCGTATAGGTAAAATGTCAAAGATCTCTGTTTTAAAGTTAAACATGTGTGTATTTAATTCCCAAGTCCAACACAACCCTGGTGTTTAATTTTGTAAAATTTCCTTCTCTCCTCTGACCTTCACTAATGAGAAGTGAATAAACTAACTTTTTAAACTCATTATAATACGTCAGACAGCAAGTTTAAAGACAAAGGCTAACTTCATGATAAAATTTCCGTACTGTTATTAATAATTACCACATACTGGTCTCCAGAAACAACAAAAACTGCAATCAGTCCATTTCACTTGAATATTTTCAAGTTTTTTTACCGAAGAAAAATTGCATTTCTAATTTGTCTCCTGGGTGAAAAGAATTTCAAGAACCATGTGGGTAGGGTTGGGAAGGAGTGACTGGTGGTGGGATAAAGGCTTTTCATAGCCTCATGGAAAATCTTAGAAGACATTAGACATAAGCTACTTCTAAAAGTAAGCAAGCAGTTGATGAGATTGTATTTTGGATATTTTCCCAAGAATAAAAGTAATAAAGACCACTGGGCCGCATACGGGCACCCAAGGAGTATTATGCTACACTTTCGTTTAAAAAAAAACAAAACTCTCCCGCTCCTGCATTGCACTAACGCTGATCCAATCCTATCTCTGGCAGAAGGCGGGGCTTACACTGAGACTTCCCGGCAGCCGCAGGTCACATGACATCCCATGTTGTTAATCATCCAGCGCGCATAGGGGTCAGCGTGAAGAGCTGAAGATTCCAACGCCCGAGGCCCAACCCAGCTGCAGACGCAGCTCCGCTAGAAACCTGGACTGCGGTACTCTTGGGAGGTGACCCCAGAGCTCCGAGGACTCGACCCGCATCGCGCTGTCCTGCGCCCCATTCGGCCCGTCCCGGCTTGCCTCACCTGTCATCGAGACCCGTCACAGCGTGCAGGACCGAGCGCCTCCTCGCCCTCTGCCAGGCTCTGGGACCGCCGCCCGCAGGTCCGTCGGTCAAGGTGATGGGCAGCCGGCCCCGCAGCCCCATCGCCTACCTTGCGGACTGGTGGGGGCCGCAGCCCGGAGGACCTGGCCCTGGTAAGCGCCATCGAATGGAGGAACCCGAAGCTGAGGCGGTGCCCAGCATGGACAACGTGCCTGAGCCCCTGGCCAAGGGCGCGCTAACCTCCATGGTGGTCCTGCCCGCCGGCTGTGGCCTGCACCTGCCCCTGGACGACGTCGACCTGCTGCTGGAGCCCGAGCCCACGTCCGTGCTGCAAGTGTCTCTCGGAGATCACATCCTCATGCTGGTCCCCGAGGCCCTCCTGGGCTCGGGTGTGGAAGGCCCGTGGGGACAGGGCCTGGGACGGGGCGCTTTCCTGAGCGCTCCAGGGGAGTACATGGCCCTGGAGCCAGGATTCTTGTGCGCAGCTGTCCCAGAGATCGCCTGCCAAGAAGAGGCCAACAAGGAGGACGCGGACGCCGAGTTCCTGCCGCCTGGGATGGATGCTGAAGCCGGCTACGTCACAGGGCTCCGCAGCCCCGCGGCAAGGGTGTCAGGCCCCAGCGCGCAGGGCTTTGTCCCAGAGCCCTGGCCTCGGGCGCCCAACCCCAGTCCAGAGAGAGGCTCTCCTCACCATGACGACAACCTGTACTTGCACCTTCCGGAGCCCTTCCCCGACCCACCACTCCAACCTCTACCTCCCTCTCCTTGTCCGGGTCCTCACGAGCGCCCCCAACGCCCTCTCATGGTCCTCTGCTCAAGGGCGGAAAATGCCTGATCCCGGAATGAACTGCCTCCTACAATTCCTTGCACCCAGCTTCCGGCACTTAGTGATCTACCTACACTCACTTTGAGCCCATGCCACCGCTCAGAGATGCAGCATCTTCATTCATGGACAGAGGGCAGCTGCGTTTTTTATTTTGGTTTTGTTAGTTCTCGGGTTTTGGGTTTTTTTTTAAGCAAAATGCCTTGATCGACAGCAGCAAAAAGATTTTTTTACAAAAGTAGATTCTGGTAAGGACTTTTCACAAGGGTAGACCACATATAGCCAACCATGGATGTTTAGATCCCTTGCCACTGCTGCATGAGCTGTTTATTCCACCTCTGTCACCTTCGGCCAACTCCATTTTTCTTGTTTCACCGCTACTCTTGCCTCAAACTCACCTCAATTTTTTTCCAGTTTATCCCCTTTTTCATCACCTTCCCATGCATCTCTTCTTTCTCTCCATTCCAGGTTTTTTCCTTCCTTTTGTAATTGTAGTTTTACCTGTATGACCTCCGCAGTGTCCTCTGAAATGCTTCTGATCATTTTTTTTTAGCATGCACAATATTATTAAGAAGATCCTTGTGAAAGAGAAGCAAAGTAAACAGTAGTGGTCAGAGAGAGAAGACGAGGTATAGGAGGTCCAGCGACAGCCTCAGCCAACCTCACTGGGAGCTCTGGAGTTAGAATGGCTGGTCAGAGCTGTCCCAGGTTAGGTTGAAATAGCCCAATTCCCTCATCCATCAGTCTTTCGGTGTGAGAAACCAGGGAAGGGCCATGGCTCTGGGCAAGGCAGCTTTCCTCACTGGAGACAGTTTATAAAGGGGATAATAGCTGAAGCCAGTTATGGAAACAACTCTCACTGAAGAAGATTCTGGTTGGTGCATCACACTGTCCACCACAGATATGGTTCTTTTTATCTTGATGTTCATCTCCATTTATTCTGGTCTTTAACTAGCAGTAAAGAAATTATAATTTTCTTCATATAGGTCTTGAATATTTAAATGAAGTCTGATTACCGACTTTCATTTTTCCTTTCTTCTTGCTTTCCTAACACTTTTCCCCGGAGCTGGTCAGTCAAGATAAATGCACATTGAATAAATAAATGAATAAATGGCACAAATGTAATACACTGGACTTTTTGGAAATATTTCTAAAAATACAACGAAAAAATGAGTGAAAGCAATATTTAATGGAAGGAGGAAAGGGGAAGCTATGATTTTTTTCCTTAAAGAAACAGTTTGTACAATGCCACATTCCCCTGTACTTTAACAATCAAATGGCTAATTTTTAATTTCATGGCAGTCTAGGCTTTGCCTTGATTTCCCCATGGGGGTGATAAGAAGAACTGCTACACGCGAGGACACACTCAGCTTCACATCATGGACATTCCAGCTTGTGGGATCTTACTTGCCCAACCAGGGATCAAACCCAGGCCCTCAGCAGTGCAGAGTCCTAATCACTGGACCACCAGGGAATTCCCTGGTCTAATTTATTACTGAGCACTTTTTCATGCTCATGAGCCCATCACCCAGACTTGGCAGCTGTTACTTCTTAGTACTATTTCTTTAAAGTCTTTTTTACTGTAAAGAAATTATTAAAGATAATGTAGTCATACCCTTTGATCCCCATTTCCTGCTGCCCATTCCCAGAGGATTCTCATAACATCATGAATTTCGGGGGTATCATTCTAGTCAATACATGAATGCTACATGTATGGAGATATAAATAATCAATGTTTATGTTGCTTTGTGAACAATTAAATTTTTATAACTGGCATTATATTCTTCAGTTCACATTTTTCCTCAGTTATTTTTGAAATCATCACTTATAGATATATATATGGTCCATTTCTCCTAAAGGTTTTTGTTTCCATCATATGAATATACTATATTTTATTTGTTAATTTATTAATGGATATTTGCATAGTTTTTAGTATTACAAATGAAACTGCAGTGAATATCCTCACACTTGTCATCTTATGCAACTGAGGAAGAGTTCCTCTAGGAAGTATACTTAGAAGTTGTATTGACGGGTGGCATAATATATACATTTACAGTTTTCTTCATAGTGCCAATTGTTCTCTTGGGTGGTTGCAACAGTTTAAACAGCCTCTAGCAGTCTTTCACCAAACTTTAAACTGTTTGCCAGTGGTATCTCATTTTTCAAATTTGCAATTTCCTAGCTACTGGTAAGATAGTGCAATTTTTCACATGTAATGAGAATAATATTTTTTAAAGCAATTTCATTTATATTTTCTCTTTTTTAACTGAAGTATAGTTGATTTACAATGCTGTGTTAATTTTTGCTGTACAGCAAAGTGATTCAATTATACATATATAGAGACTTTCCTGCTGGTGCAGTGGTTAAGACTCCACACTCCCAATGCAGGGGGCCCGGGTTCGATCCCTGGTCAGGGAACCAGACCCCACATGCATGCCACAACTAAGGAACCCATGTGCTGCAACTAAGGAGCCCACCTGCGGCAACTAAGACCCGGCACAACCAAATAAATATTTTTTTTAACTATACATATGTATACCTTCTTTTTTTAATATTCTTTTCCATTATGGTTTATCATAGGATCTTGAATATAGTTCTCTGTGCTTTACAGTAGGACCTGTTGTTTATCCATTCTATATATAAAAGCTTACATCTGCTAAACCCCAACCTCCCACTCCATCCCTCCCCCAACCCCTTCCCCCTTGGCAACCACCAGTCTGTTCTGTATGTCTGTGATTCTGTTTCTGTTTCACACTTAGGTTCATTTGTGTCATGTTTTAGATTCCTCATATAAGTGATATATGATATTTGTCTTTCTCTTTCTGACTTCACTTAGTATGATAATCTCTAGTTGCATCCATGTTGCTGCAAATGGCATTATTTCATTCCTTTTTATGGCTGAGTAGTATTCCATTATATATATGTACCACATCTTCTTTATCCATTCATCAGATATATTTTCATACATTGTAAGTCTTACTGTCTTTCAACTTATCACCCATCAAGTCTAATGGCTTTAATCTTTTCGGTGGGGAGGACAGATACAACCCAGATTAAAGAGGTTAGCTTTCAGCCTGGAGTTATTAGGCAAGTGTCATGAGAATCAATCTTTCTCCAGACAGAAAAGTTACATTTAATTTCTTAAGCAACCTTTAAATATCAACAGCAATGTTTGGAAGACTGAACATAGAATTTTAATAGAAATCATCATGCAGAGAGGACTGAAGAGTCCTAACTGGATGAGAATGGAAAGAGGAAAAGGCCACTCTTACCCAAGAGTAGGATGTGGAAAATAAAAGAGGGACAGAATAGAGAATGTAAGCATTCATCACTCACATGTATCATGACTTTCAGCTTCTATGAGTAAAAATCCTTAGCATTAGCTGAAGCAAAGGCCAAGAAAAGGAGGTTTTTTCCTTGCTTCCCATTTAAGAATCTGGGGAAAATAAGATGGAGGATGGTACTCAGATTGGCTAATCGCCACCTACCATGTTCCCAGCCACCATCCTAAGGAGAAGCAAGGAAAGGAGGAGAGAATCCAAACGGGAAACATTTACAAAAAGGTGCTGTGTTATCTGAAGATGAATGAGAACCAAAAATGTCTGAGATTCACTTATCTGGAAAGTTTACAGTGTACCTATTCCCCAACCCCCAACTCCAAATCCCCCATACCAATGAGGTGGAGGCTCAGGAGGAAGATGAAGTCAATTATGTAAATGAAGAAGTTATACTTCCTTTATACAACTGAGTAGAAATCTGTTCATTGATATATTCATGTCTGCTTATTGTCAGTTTATATCCTTAAGTCTTTTTTTCTATTAGACCTATGAGACTATTCTTTATTCATTTGAAAATTTTTATATATTCAAGCTACTAATCCTTTATGTTTTATAGCTTATAAATATTTTCTTCCAGTGTGCTGCTTGTTTTTTAACTTGTCTAATTGTGCATGCCCTTATAATTCTCATACGGTGAAATTTCACAGTCTCTTATGGTCTCTACTTTTTGGGTCAGTTTTAAAAATGTTTCCCAAGAAAGCTCAAAAAGATATTTCCTACACTCTCTGCTAATGGTTTAAATTTTTTTCCAATTTAGATACCTAATTTCTTAGGATTTCATTTTTGTATATATTTTGAAGTAGGGATGAAATTTTTTCATATCGGAAGACATTGCTGGGACTTCCCTGGTAGTCCAGTGGTAAAGAATCTGCCTTCCAGTACAGCAGACGCAGGTTCGATCCCTGGTCAGGGAACTAAGATCCCACATGCCACGGGGCAACTAAGCCCGTGTCCTGCAACTAGAAAGAAGCCCCTACACCACAACTAGTGAGAAGCCCACGTGCCCCATCGAAAAGATCCCACATGCCACAACGAAGATCCAGCACGCCGCAACTAAGACCCGATACAGCCAGAAATAAAATAAATAAATACTAAAAATTTTAAAAGATAATAAAAGCTGCTGTAATTGAAAGTTATTCTTTAAAAATAAAATAAAGATTCAATGCAATCCCTATAAAAATTCCAATGTCAACTTTCACAGAACTAGAACAAATAATTCTAAAATTTGTATGGAAATACAAAAGAAACTGGAAAGCTAAAACAATCTGGAAAAAGAAGAACACAGCTAGAAGTATGCTCCCTGATTTCAAACTATACTGCAAAGCAAACAGAAATCAAGACACTGTGGTACTAGCAAAAAACAGACGTGTAGATCAACAGAACAGAATAGAGAGCCCAGAAATGAATCCACACTTATATGGTCAGTTAATATACAATGAGGAAAAGACAGCCTCTTCAATAAATAGTGTTGAAGAAACAGGACAGCTACAGATTCAAACTGGACTACTTTCTCACACCATATACAATAATAAACTCAAAACTGATTAAAGACTTAAGTGTAAGACCTGCCTGAAATCATAAAACTCCTGGAAGAAAACATAGGCAGTTTGCTCTTTGACATCATTCTTAGCAATATTTTTTGAATCGGTCTCCTCAGGCAAGGAAAACAAAAGCAAAAATAAGCAAATGTGGGCTTCCCTGGTGGCGCAGTGGTTGAGAGTCCGCTTGCCGATGCAGGGGACGCGGGTTCTTGCCCGGTCCGGGAAGATCCCACATGGCGCGGAGCGGCTAGGCCCGTGAGCCACGGCCGCTGAGCCTGCGCGTCCGGAGCCTGTGTTCCGCAATGGGAGAGGTCACAACAGTGAGAGGCCCGCGTACCGCAAAAAGAAAAAAAAAAAAATAAGCAAATGTGACCTAATCAAACTAAAAAGCTTGTGCACAGCAAAGGAAACCATATACAAAATGATAACACAACCTACAGAGTGGGAGAAAATATTTGCAAGTCATGTATCTGATAAGGGGCTAATATCCAAAATATATAAAGATCTCATACAACTCAATAGCAAAAGATTGTTTTCAATTAAAAAATGAGCAGAGGGGCTTCCCTGGTGGCACAGTGGTTGAGAGTCCGCCTGCCGATGCAGGGGACACAGGTTCGTGCCCCGGTCCGGGAGGATCCCACATGCCATGGAGCGGCTGGGTCCGTGAGCCATGGCCACTGGGCCTGCGCGTCTGGAGCCTGTGCTCTCCAACGGGAGAGGCCACAACAGTGAGAGGCCTGCGTACCGCAGGAAAAAAAAAAAAAAATGAGCAGAGGATCTGAAAAGACATTTCTGCAAAGAAGGCACACAGATGGCCAACAGGTGTGTGAAAAGGTGTTCAACATCAACTAGACATCAGGAAAATGCAAATCAAAACCACACACATCTGTCAGAATGGCTATAATCAGAAAGACAACAAATAACAATTGTTGGTGAAGATGTGGAGTAAAGAGAACCTTCACGCATGGTGGGAATGTAAATTGATGCGGCCGCTGTGGAAAACAGTATGGGGTTCCTCAAAAACTTAAAAACAGAACTATCATATGATCCAGCAATTCCACTTCTCGGTATTTATCCAAAGGAAATAAAAACATTAACTCAAAAAGATATATGCACCCCATGTTCATTGCAACGTTATTTAGAATAGGCAAAATATTAAAACAACCTTAATGTCTGTCAATAATGAATGGATAGTGCAAGAGGGTTCCCTTTTCTCCACACTCTCTCCAGCATTTATTGTTTCTAGATTTTTTGATGATGGCCATTCTGACCGGTGTGAGATGATATCTCATTGTAGTTTTGATTTTCATTTCTCTAATGATTAATGATGTTGAGCATTCTTTCATGGGTTTGTTGGCAATCTGTATATCTTCTTTGGAGAAATGTCTATTTAGGTCTTCTGCCCATTTTTGGATTGGGTTGTTTGTTTTTTGTTATTGAGCTGCATAAGCTGCTTGTAAATTTTGGAGATTAATCCTTTGTCAGTTGCTTCATTTGCAAATATTTTCTCCCATTCTGAGGGTTGTCTTTTTGTCTTCTTTATGGTTTCCTTTGCTGTGCAAAAGCTTTTAAGTTTCATTAGGTCCCATTTGTTTATCTTTATTTCCATTTCTCTGGGAGGTGGGTCAAAAAGGATCCTGCTGTGATTTATGTCATACAGTGTTCTGCCTATGTTTTCCTCTAAGAGTTTGACAGTGTTTGGCCTTACATTTAGGTCTTTAATCCATTTTGAGTTTATTTTTGTGTATGGTGTTAGGGAGTGTTCTAATTTCATACTTCTACATGTTATCTGTCCAGTTTTCCCAGCACCACTTATTGAAGAGGCTGTCTTTTCTCCACTGTATATTCTTGCCTCCTTTATCAAAGATAAGGTGACCATATGTACATGGATTTATCTCTGGGCTTTGATGGGAATGTAAATTGATACAGCCACTATGGAAAACAGTATGGAGGTTCCTTAAAAAACTGAAAATAAAACTACCATATGACCCAGCAATCCCACTACTGGACATATACCCTGAGAAAACCATAATTCAGAAAGAGTCATGTACCAAAATGTTCATTGCAGCTCTACTTACAATACCCAGGACATGGAAGCAACCTAGGTGTCCATCATTGGATGAATGGATAAAGATGTGGCACATATACACAATGGAATATTACTCAGCCATAAAAAGAAACGAAATTGAGATATTTGTAGTGAGGTGGATGGACCTGGAGTCTGTCATACAGAGTGAAGTAAGTCAGAAAGAGAAAAACAAATACCATATGCTAACACATATATATGGAATCTAAGAAAAAAAAATGTTATGAAGAACCTAGGAGTAAGACGAGAATAAAGACACAGACCTACTAGAGAATGGACTTGAGGATATGGGGAGGGGGAAGGGTAAGCTGTGACAAAGTGAGAGAGTGACATGGACATATATACACTACCAAACGTAAAATAGATAGCTAATGGGAAGCAGCCACATAGCACAGGGAGATCAGCTCAATGGTTTGTGACCACCTAGAGGGGTGGGATAGGGAGGGTGGGAGGGAGGGAGATGCAAGAGGGAAGAGATATGGGAACATATGTATATGTATAACTGATTCACTTTGTTACAAAGCAGAAACTAACACACCATTGTAAAGCAATTATACTCCAATAAAGATGTTTAAAAAAAGGTAAAAATTCAAAAAAAATAAGGAATGGATAAATAAAATGTGATATAATGACACAAACAGATGGAAAGATATACCATGTTTTGGATTAGAAGAATCAATGTTGTCAAGATGACTATACCACAGAAGACAATCTACAGTCAATGCAATCTCTATCATATTACCAATGGCATTTTTCACAGAACTAGAACAAAAAAAAGTTTTAATTTGTATGGAAACACAGAAGACCCCAAATAGCCAAGGCAATCTTGAGAAAGAAAAATGAAGCTGGAGGAATCACACTACCTAACTTCAGACTACAATACAAAGCTACAGTAATCCAAACAGTATGGTACTGGCACAAAAACAGAAATACAAATCAATGGAGCAGGATAGAAAGCCCAGAAATAAACCTATTCATCTATGGTCAACTAGTCTATGACAAAGGAGGCAAGAAAATACAATGGAGAAAAGAGCCTCTTCAATAAGTGGTGCTGGGAAAACTGAACAGTACATGCAAAAGAATGAAATTAGAACACTGTCTAACACCATGCACAAAAACTCAAAATGGATTAAAGACCTAAATGTAAAACTAGATACTATAAAATTCCTAGAGGAAAACATAGGCAGAACACTCTTTGACATAAATCATAGTAATATCTTTTTTGATCCGTCTCCTAGAGTAATGGAAATAAGAACAAAAATAAACAAATGGGACCTAATTAAACTTAAAAGCTTTTGCACAGCAAAGGAAACCATAAACAAAATGAAAAGAGAACCTACAGAATGGGAGAAAATATTTGCAAATGAAGCGACCAACAAGGGGTTAATCTCCAAAATATACAAACAGCTCATACAGCTCAACATCAAAAAACAAACAGCCCAATCAAAAAATGGGCAGCAGGAGTCCGCCCAAGCAGTGGTGTAGAGGTGACGGGACGCCTGGATTCCTCAGTTTCCTTCCTTTTCCATTCCTCGGCTGGAGGAAATACCTGAACATATGGAATCCCAATGCCGGGCAGTCAGGGCCATATCCACACACCCCCAACGTCGGGTACCCTGGAGGTTGCAATCCTGCCCATCCACCACCTGCCACCCCTATCTTTCCTCCAGGCCCCTTTCCCACTCCCCCAGGAGCACCCCAGGGGAATCCAGCCTTTCCCCCTGGTGGGCCCTGTCATCCTGTGCCACAACCAGGGTATCCAGGATGCCAACCCTCAGGTCCCTACCCCTCTCCATACCCACCACCTGCCCCTGGTATGTGTCCTGTGAATACATTGGCTCCTGGCATGGTTGGACCAGGAATGGTGATTGACAAGAAGATGCAAAAGAAAATGAAAAAAGCTCATAAAAAGAAGCAGAAACACCACAAACATGGCAAGCATTCCTCCTCCTCCTCCTGCTCTTCCAGCAGTGACTCTGACTGGATACAAGGCCTGGACCCTTCCCTCAAGTCTCTCCAGTTCTGCTCTCCCATCAAGCTTCAGAGGCCATCTTGTACTGGGGGAAATTAGCCCTTGTGTCCCTCCCCCCGCCACCCCTGCAATCTAAGCCTCACTCTGCTGTGAAAAGAATTGCTATGGGCTGGCAAAGGCCATCCTCCAACTGCTTGGATAGAACTTTTAGCTGGTGAATTTTGCAGGAGAACTATTTTTTGAAGATGGTGAGATTTGAGCTAAATGCTGAAGACAAGTCTAAGATCTGTAAAATGTGATTTTTTAACTTTCTTTTGTAATACTCATGATTGGGGAGATGCTGTGGAAATTTAATTATGGAAAGGAAAAGACAACCTGTACCTTTCTTGTAATTGTGGCATGCTTGGGTGATTTAGTGGCAAATAAACATTTCCCAGCAGGCCTTTTATTGATTGCACTCACTGCAAGGCTGCTGGGAAGTGGAGTCCATTTGTCTGATGAGCTCTGACTGCCATTTTGGAAACTGATCTCTACCCCTTAGCTCAGTATGCTATCTCAGGTCCTCCTCTCACTCTCCAACTCTCAGTCCAAATAAACCTGTTTCTCCTGGTCTCTGTTCAGAAAAAAAAAGGGCAGCAGATCTAAATACACACTTCTCAGGGCTTCCTGGTGGCGCAGTGGTTGCGAGTCCACCTGCCGATGCAGGGGATGCGGGTTCGTGCCCCAGTCCAGGAAGATCCCACATGCCGCGGAGCGGCTAGGCCCATGAGCCATGGCCGCTGAGCCTGCGCGTCCGGAGCCTGTGCTCCGCAACGGGAGAGGCCACAACAGTGAGAGGCTTGCGTACCGCAAAAAAAAAAAAAAAAAAGGTAAATACACACTTCTCCAAAGAAGACATACAGATGGCCAAAGGCACATGAAGAGATGCTCAACATCACTAATTATTAGAGAAATGCAAATGAAAACTACGAGGTGTCACCTCACACCAGTCAGAATGGCCATCATCAAAAAGTTTACAAATAATAAATGCTGGAGAGAGCATGGAGAAAAAGGAACCCTTCTACACTGTTGGTGGGAATGTAAAATGGTACAGCCACCATGGAGAAAAGTATAGCAGTTCCTTTAAAAACTAAAAATAGAGCTACCATATGCTCCTGCAATCCCACTCCTGGGCATATATCCAGAGAAAACCATAATTCGAAAAAATACATGCACCCCAATGTTCATAGCAGCGCTATTTACAAAAGCGAAGACGTGGATGCAACCTAAATGTCCATCAACAGATGAACGGATAAGGAAGATGTGGTACCTGTATACGATGGAATATTACTCAGCCATCAAAAAGAATGAAATAATGCCATTTGTAGCAACACAGATTATCATACTAAGTGAAGTAAACCAGACAAATATCATATGATATCGCTTATATGTGGAATCTAAAAAAAATGATACATTGGGAATTCCCTGGCAGTCCAGTGGTCAGAACTTGACACTTTCACTGCCAGGGCCCAGGTTCAATCCCTGGTCAGGGAACTAAGATCCTGCAAGCCACGCAGCACAGCCAAAAAAATAAAAGTAAATTTAATTTAATTAATTTTAAAATGATACAAATGATGGGGATTCCCTGGTCATCCAGTGGTTAGCACTCTGTGCTTCCACTGCAGGGGGCAGGGGTTTAATCCCTGGTCAGGGAACTAAGATCCCACGAGCCATGAAGCATGGCCAAAAAAAAATACTAATGAACTTATTTACAAAATAGAAAGAGACGCAGAGATGCACAGATGTTGAAAACAAATTTATGGTTACCAAAGGGGAAAGGGGATGGGAGGAGGGATAAATTGGGAGTCTGGAATTAACAGATACAAACTACTATATATAAAATAGATAACCAACAAAGACCTACTGTATAGCACAGGGAACTATACTCAGTATTTTGTAATAACCTATAAGGGAAAAGAATCTGAAAAGGAATACACACACACACACACACACACACACACACACACACAACTAAATCACTGTGCTGTATACCCGAAACTAACACTATATTGTAAATCAACTATACTTCAGTTTAAAAAAAAAAGAAAGGGCTTCCCTGGTGGCACAGTGGTTGAGTCCGCCTGCCGATGCAGGGGACACGGGTTCGCGCCCCGGTCCGGGAGGATCCCACATGCCGCGGAGTGGCTAGGCCCGTGAGTCGTGGCCGCTGAGCCTGCGCGTCCAGAGCCTGTGCTCCGCAATGGGAGAGGCCACAACAGTGAAAGGCCCGCGTACCGCAAAAAAAAAAAAAAAAAAGAAAAAGAAAATGTGATATACACACACATATATATGGAATATTATTCAGCCATTTAAAAAAGGAAGAAATTCTTCCATTTGTGACACGGACGGACTTTGAGGGCATTATGCTAATTGAAATAAGTCAGAGAAAGACAAATACTGTATGATCTTACTTATATGCGGAATCTAAGAAAAAGTAAAGAAACTCATAGATACACATAACAGGTTGGTGGTTGCCAGAGGCAGGCAAGGGGGAGGGTTTTTGGTAAAGGACATCAAAAGGTACAAATTTCTAGTTATATAATAAATAAGTCCTGGGGATGTGGTGTACAGCATGGTGACTATTAACAATACTGTATTATATATTTGAAAGTTGCTAAGAAGTAGATCTTAAAAGTTCTCAGCACAAGAAAAAATATGTGTAACTCTGTGTGGTGATGGATGTTAACTAGACTTACTGTGGTGATCATTTTGCAGTATAGATAGATAGATATAATTATGTTGCACACATACACAGAAAAGGATAGGAAATGAACAATGGAAAGTATTTGTTTTATTTATATTTTTTCTTCCAGTTTTATTGAGATATAATGACATACAGCAACTGTATAAATCTAAGGTATACAGCATGATCTGACTTACATACATCATAAAATGATTAGCACAGTAGGTTTAGTGAACATCCATCATCTCATGAACAAAATTAGAGAAAAAGAAAAAACATTTTCTGTTGTGATAAGAACTCAAAATTTCCTCTCTTAACAACGTTCACATACAACACACAGCAGTGTTCGTTATATTCATCATGTTGCACATTACATTTCTAGTACTGATTTGTCTTACAACTGAAAGTTTGTACCTTTTGACCACCTTCATCCAAATCCCCCTCCTTACACCCCTTACCTCTGGTAACCACAAATCTGATCTTTTTCTATGAGTTTGTTTGTTTGTTTTTGAAGTATTATTGATCTACAACACTATGTTAGTTCCTGGCGCACAAAACAGTGATTGGATATTTCCATACTTTTCAAAATGATCACCATGTTAAGTCTAGTTACCATCTGTCACCATACAAAGATATTCCATTATTATTGACTGTATTCTGCACACTGTACATTTCATCCCCGTGACTCATTTATTTTTTAACTGGAAGTTTGTACCTCTTAATTTCCCTCACCCATTTCACTCATCTCCCACCATCCTCGCCTCTAACAACCACTTCTTTGTTCTCTGTATCTATGACTCTGCTTTGTTATTCTTATTTGATTTTTGATTCTACACATAAGTGAGATCATACAATATTTGTCTTTGTCTTATTTCACTTAGCAAAATACCCACTAGGTCTATCCATGTTGTAGCAAATGACAAGATTTAATTCTTTTTATGGCTGAGTAATACATATATCACCTCTTTTTCAATTCATCTATTGATGGACACTTAGGTTGTTTCCATACCTTGGCTATTGTGAATAATGCTGCAATGCATATATGGGTGCATATATCTTTTCAAATTAGTGTTTATATTTACTTCGGAAAAAAACCAGAAGTGAAATTGCTGGAGCATATGACAGTTCCATTTTTAATTTTTTGAGGAACTGCCATACTGTTTTCCATGGTAGATGCACCAAGTTTCATTCCCACCAACAGTGCATGAAGATTCCCTTTACTCCATATCCTCACCATTGATCTTCATGTCTGTTTTTATGCCAGTACCACACTGTTTTGATTACTGTTGCTTTGTGGTATAGTTTGAAATCAGGGCATGTGATACCTCCAGCTTTGTTCTTCTTTTTCAAGATTGTTTTGGCTTTTCAGGGTCTTTTGTGTTACCATACAAATTTTAGAATTATTTGTTCTAGTTCTGTTAAAATTGCCATGGGTATGATGATAAGGATTGCATTAAATCTGTAGATTGCCTTGGCTAGTACAGACATTTTAACAACATTAATTCTTCTAATCCATGACATATTATATCTTTCCATTTGTTTGTGTCATCTTCAATTTCTTTCATCAGTGTCTCAGTTTTCTGAGTACGACTCTTTCACCTCCTTGATTAGATTTATTCTTAGGTATTTTTTGATGTAATTGTAAATGGGATACTTTTAATTTCTCTTTCTGATAGTTCATTGTTAGTGTACAGAAATGCAACCGATTTCTTTTTTTTTTATTTTTTTTTCGATTTCTTTTTTTAATTTATTTTATTGAAGTATGGTTGACTTACAATGTTTTGTTAACTTCTGCTGTACAGCACAGTGATTCAGTTATACACATATACATTCTTTTTCATATTCTTTTCCACTACAGTTTATCACAGGATAAATATAGTTCTCTGTGCTATACAGTAGAACCTTTTTGTTTATCCATTCTATATATAAAATTTGAAATGCAACAGATTTCTGTATATTAATTTTGTATCCTACAATTTTAATGAATTCATTTATCAGTTTTAATAGTTTTTTGCTGGCACCTTTAGAATTCTCTATATGCTGTGTCATGTCATCTGCAAACAGTGACAGTTTTACTTCTTCCTTTCCTACTTGGATTCCTTTTATTTCTTTTTCTTGTCTGATTGCTGTGGCTAGGACTTCCCACACTATGCTGAATAAAAGTGGCAAGAGTGGGCATCCTTGTCTTATACCTGATCTTAGAGGAAATCCTTTCAGATTTTCACAGTTGAGTATGATTTTGGCTGTTGGTTTGCCATATGGCCTTTATTGTGTTGAGGTGTGTTGCCTCCATACCCACATTGTTAAGAATTTTTATCATAAATGAATGTTGGATTTTGTCAAAGGCTTTTTATACATCTATTAAGATGATCATATGATTTTTATCCTTCAGTTTCTTAATGGGGTGTATCACATTGATGATTTGCGGATGTTGAACCATCCTTGTTTCCCTTGGATAATTCCCACTTGATCATGGTATACAATTCTTTTAAAGTATGGTTGAATTCGGTTTGCTAATACTTTGCTAAGGATTTCTGCATCTATGTTCATCAAGGATATTGGCCTACAATTTTCCTTTTTTTTTTTCTTTGTAGTGTCTTTGTCTGGTTTTGGTATCAGGGTAATACTGGTCTCATAGAATGAGTTGAGACGTGTTCCTTTCCTTTTCAATTTTTTGGAATAGTTTGAGAAGGATGAGCATTTAATTCTTCTTCAAATGTTTGGCAGAATTCACCAGTGAAGCCATCTAATCCTGGACTTTTGTTTGTTGGGAGGTTTTTTTTCTTTTATTACTAATTCAATTTCATTACTGATAATTGGTCCACTCATATTTTCCATTTCTTCCTGATTCAGTCTTGGGAGATTGTACATTTCTAGGAATTTATCTGTTTCTTCTTGGTTGTCCATTTTATTGGCATATAATTATTCATAGTAATCTCTTATGATACTTTGTATTTCTATGGTGTCAATTATATCTTCTCCGTTTTCATTTCTGATTTTATTTGGGCCCTCTCTCCTTTTTTTTTTTTTTTTTTGGCGGTATGCGGGCCTCTCACTGTTGTGGCCTCTCCCGTTGTGCAGCACAGGCTCTGGACGTGCAGGCTCAGTGGCCATGGCTCACGGACCCAGCTGCTCCATGGCATGTGGGATCTTCCCGGACCGGGGCACAAACCCGTGTCCCCTGCATCAACAGGCGGACCCTCAACCACTGCGCCACCAGGGAAGCCCTCTCTTCTTTTCTTGATGCGTCCAGCTATAGGTTTATCAATTTTGTTTATCTCTCCTACTGTATTATTTCTTTTCTTCTACTACCTTTGGATTTTGTTTGTTCTTCTTTTCCTAGTTCCTCTAGGTGTGAGGTTGGGTTATTATTTGAGAGTTTTCCTGTTCCCTGAGGTAGGCTTGTATCACTATAAACTTCCCTATTAGAACTGCTTTTGCTGTGTCCCACAGATTTTGCTGGGGTTTTTTTAAATATTTATTTATTTGGCTGCACCAGGTCTTAGTTGCAGCACGCAGGATCTTCATTGTGGCATGTGGGATCTTTAGTTGCGGCATGCGGGACCTAGTTCCCTGACCAGGGATCGAACCTGGGCCCCCTGCATTCGGAGCACAGTCTTAACCACTGGACAACCAGGGAAGTCCCTGTGTCCCATACCTTTTGGATCCTTGTGTTTCCATTTTCATCTTTTCATTTGTCTCCAGATAGTTTTTTATTTCCTCTTTGATGTTTTACTTTTTAATCCAACAATTTTAACCCTTTGGGGGGGGGGGAATTTGTTTCTCTCCATGTTAAATCACAATCTAAAAATAGTTCTTTTGTAGGGGGGGAAGGGGGTGGGATGAATTGGGAGATTGGGACTGACATATACATGCCACTGGGTACGACATAGATTAACTAGTGAGGATCTGCTGTATAGCATGGGGAACTCTACTCAGTGCTCTGTGGTGACCTGGATGGGAGGAAAATCCAAAAGGAGGGGATACGCATATACACATGGCTGATTCACTTTGCTGCGCAGCAGGAGCTAGCACAACATTGTAAAGCAAGTGTACCCCGTTAAAAAAGTAAATTTTTAAAAAATAGTTCTTTTGAAACACCAGATTATGATTTAGTTTCTTCACTCTATTGGTGAATATATAATGTAGTTTGAAGGTACTGCATCCATCTGTACTAGCTGTTGAGAAAGAAAAACAGAATTTTCAAATTTGTTCTTTTAAAAAAGGATTATTTTCTGACTTGTTTTCCCTTGGTCAGAGTGACAGAGCAGCAAGGATGATGGGATTGGGCAGAGGCAGGAAATGGAGATCTTGTAGGACAGGATAACCACGCTATGGAGAAGCTGACAATCAGGACCACAGTAGCACACTGGTCAATGTTAACAGTGAAGAAAGAAAATTGTGCTGGATGGACAATCCTGTTGGGACTTGTAGTTCTGACGTCAGTCCTAAATATCTTCTCTTCAAAACTCTATGTACCAAGAACTTACAGTACTTTGTTTCCACAAAGAATGCTTTCTAAGCATGACAATTACAAACACACATAGACACACACACACACACACACCACTATTAAAATACTATATTTTTATAAGGACTCAATAATCTATTTTATGGCTTTCTTCAAATTAGTTTAGTTTTTAAAATCTCATTTTAAAATGTGTGACAATAGAGCATACAACAAAGTTAAAAGGAATATAACTCTTTTAAATAGCTGTTCCCTTTACCTTACTTACTTTTGTTTTTCTTTAAGGATAATTTGCTTCAGGGAGGACGAAGTATAGGTTCTTCTGATGAAATGCAAGAAGATGGGAATAGGAATGCAAAGCAAGGTTTCTTTTTTTTAATCTTTATTGGAGTATAGTTGCTTTACAATACTGTGTTAGTTTCTACTGTACAGCAAAGTCAATCAGCTATATGTATACATATATCCCCTATTTTTGGATTTCCTTCCCATTTAGGTCACCACACAGCACTGAGTAGAGTTCCCTGCAAGGTTGCTGTAAGTTTTCTGTCTTAAAATCTTTTAACTATCTTCTTACCAAGCAAATAGTCTTAGAGGAATGTGGTAAGCTTCACAAGAAGTTCACTGTTTCAGGAAGCAAACTCCATTTTGTAGGAAAGATGTAAAAAAAAAAAGGCAGCTTTAGAGAATTATAATTCAGTCAAGGAAAAAAATAAAGGGTATTTTATGTTATGTGAACTATATTTCAGTAAAGCTATTTTTTAATGTAAATTGTATCATCTCATTCTCCAGCTTACAAATAATAGTTTCTCAGTGTTTAGAATAAAAATCAAATTCCTTACCAAAAAAAAAAAAAAAAAAGGAGGAGGGGAGAAAAGATGAATCCACAAACTCAGATTCTAGTCCCAAGCTGCTCAACTAACAGATTGAGTGTCACTCAAGGTCTCTGTGCCTCAGTTTCCCCTGCTCTAAGGGACATTTTATGGGTATGTGCTTCCCTGGATGGGTTCATCAGCTAGTGGGTGTGTGCATTCAGAGAATACAGCCAGGGAGTCATTTGTCACTCTGTTCCCCCGACACCTGGCTCTAACATGAACTCTGTTCTGAGCTGGGTTCCTTTTAAATCCACTCATCAAGCTGAGGCTGTCATGGGCTCAAAGCCCTGCAAGCTAAGCCTGCATGGAGACCACTGAAAACACAGCCAGGACCCAATGACTGAACCATCAGTCCTTGTCATGCTCATCAGAAAGGGCCTTTGGGCATTTCCTGGAGTTTTCTTCCTTTTCCCATCAAACTGGCAAAGACTCCAGGAGATTACTGCTTATTAACCTGTGGTCCACTAATTCCACTCCCATCCTTCCACCAACTTATCCATCAAAATCAGGTAGGAGGAAGAAGACTCACTTTCCCAGAGGCCTTGTC
Organism: Delphinus delphis; assembly: GCF_949987515.2. NCBI lineage: Eukaryota > Metazoa > Chordata > Mammalia > Artiodactyla > Delphinidae > Delphinus > Delphinus delphis. The sequence goes on along the minus strand of NC_082686.1, from coordinate 115,921,218 downwards.
AAAGGCCTGGTCCACCTGCCTCTCCTTTCCCTCCCTACAGACCTCTGGACACAGCATTCCAGAAGCTACCATGCCTTCCCTGACCACTGACCATGACTATCTGGGTCAGGATTGAACAGAGAACTGCAATAGCAGCCACTGACGATAGGCACTTGCTATATAACAGGGACTTCTCAAACATGATCTCATTCAAGCTATTAGCCCTATCGTTATCCTCATTTTGCAGATGAGAAAACTGGGGTTCACAGATTGTTAAAATCAGGTGACCAAAGTCTTACAGCTCTTAACAGTGAACTTCACTGTCTCAGGCGAAGTCTAGAAGGACAGCAGCCCAGAGGGACCCTCCTTGGAGACAGCCCCATGAGGATCCCAGGATACATCCTTGCCAGGATCCTCTGCCCAAAGCAGGAAGGCACTGAGACTCCTGCAAATCCCTCCCTGGAGAGCATCAGGCAGTGATGAGGGGCAGTGAAGGGCAGCACTCAGAGGAGAGAACTGGTGTACACTTTGCAGAAAGCTTTTATGGCTGGGAAGGAGTAAGTCATAGGCACACAGACTCTGGAACAATACAAGAAACTAGCCATCATATTTCCTTGAGCTGCATGACTCTGTGCAAATCCATCCCCCTCTATGGACCTCACTATCCCCATCTGTCAAATGGGCAGGTGTCAGACTAGATCTCCAAGGGCCTTCCCAGCTCTATCCCTTGAGGCTGAAGCTGGGAAACATCTATGACACGCCAGAGTAGAGGGTGAAGAATGCATGGGAAAGAGCAAAAGGGGTAGGAGAAGTGGAAAGAAAAGCAATGCCCCCTGACAAACTCCTTCTCAACCTGACTCTCCCAGGAAGCCTTCCCCGAACCCCACCCCCGTGGCCTTCGTCCAGACTCCCCTTTAGCCCTCAGCCTGGACCTAAAGCAAGGTCAGGCCCTGGCTGAGGGCAGGTTGGCGAACTGAAGAAGCAAACTCCTGAGAGAGAGAATATGTGAACAAGGTGAGCCGTCTCCCCTGTGGGGCCAGCAGGTGCAGGAAAGCCCCGCAGAACTGAGCTGACATGGGATGTGAACCAAAGACGTGTGAGTACATCAGAGAGTGAGTTGGTGAAAGAAGGACCAAGCCTGGGCAGCTGCCTCCCCAGAAGGGGGCTTGGGAAGGGACAGACCAGCTGGCTGGTTCTGAGCATGATACCAGGGACTGAGGCCCAGAGGCAGTTTGCAGAAATGGAGTTTTAAACACATGCTAAACGCCCCTGGGGCCTGAGTCAGGAGCTCAGTTTTGGAGTGAGGCATGAAGAAGGTGAACAGCCAAAGCGAGGGGAGGAATTCGTGAAGACACTCCTTGATTCCCCAGCTCTGCACCTTGCTAATAACTCCGCTCAGCCTCCAGCGGCCAGCTTCCTAGCCTCTGACTGCCAGCCTCCAGCGGTCAGCTTCCTAGCCTCTGCCTGCCAGCACAAACCGCATCCTCCCATTAAACACTCCCAACCCGCAACGTGGCCCCTCGCCTTCCTTCCGTCACAGCTTTACCTAAAGGACTATTCAGCATCTGACTGGTCTCTCCGCAGGGTCTATTAGCTCTGTAAGGGCACGGATAGTGCCCTGTGCACCACTAAATGGCCAGCCCCAGCCCCGAGGTACTCGTGAGAGGTACTCAGGAAGTATGTGTCAAATGCAAGGATGAGTGAAAGAGAGCAGGGGCTCAGGGGGAGGAGGGGGGTCTGGAAGGCCTCGAGAGACTTGACAGTCCTCTCGGGGCCCAGGTGGTAGCCAGCCTGCTCGGGACGGATGGGTGAGGAGGGGCACGCAGGCTGGCACTCACTGCCACACTGGCCGTGTAGTTTGGCCTCACATCCACTGGGAGAGGATGAAACCAGGCTGACAGACAGCTGTCTGGAACCATTCAGTGTGTCACTGATTCCTTACCCTGGCTTGAGGGCCGCGTTAAAGGAAGCTCAGGAAATTGTTTCAACCAGCTTGCCTCGCTGGGGCCTGACATCATGCGGCCTGACATCATGCGGCCCTCTACTGTGGTTTGGTGATCAGGGAGCTTGCCTGTCGCCCATTCTGCAACACACAAGCCCAAATCAGGCATGTCTTCCTCTAGTTCACGCATGGAACCAAAACATCCTGGCCCTGGTTTTACTTTCCCTCGTAAGCCCTTGTGCTTCCCTGACTGAGGGTCCTTCTGAAATCCTAGAGGTTTGTTCCCAAGTGGTGTATTCCATACATAGCCTGAAGTGGGATTACAGTAGAGATAAATAAAAGATTAGTTTCCGAGTTTCGGGACTAAATAAAGGATCAGATTCTTAGTGATTGGGAGATAAAAGGAATTTCGGGGTTTGTTCATGGATGAACCGATTCAGAAGCAGTTTGGGGCAGTGGGTGGGACCTGGAGCTCAGTTTTCCCTGGGTTTTTTTTGTGGATCTCCCTCACTACCCATCCTAGCCATCTGGTTTCACTTCTGAGACAGGCTGAGGCAGCTAGGGCAGCAGGAAGCCCAAGCGAGGGGGCTGATCAGAGCCTCTGCCCGGGCTGGGTGTCGAATTAGGAATGGCTGAGCATAACTGGCCCTTATGCTGGATTTGGAGTCTTCCTGGTCCCACTGGAGTATAATGTCCAGGTAACACTTGGCTTCTCTGGAAGATATTCTGCATGACAACCATAACTCTCTAGAACATCACTAACAACTTAAGATTAAGCAAAAGCGGCATTGGATATCCTTACTCTTTTCTGTCTTGCTTGTTTCTCTTCAGGGCCTGACAGATTTGGTGCAGCGAGTTAGAAGGGAGAGTAGAGAAGATTCCTGGAAGCAGAGACAGATGAATATCTGAATGGGGAGGGTGCACCACAAAAAAAAGGAAGAGAAAAAGAGAGCAACTCAAGAAGCACTTGCCCTGTACCATGCTGTGGCCTGACAATCACCAGCTGGTGTTCTGAATTCTGAGCCCAGGAGACCAGAGGAAAACCAGGCTGTGTCCATCGAGCTTTATTTATAAAAGCAAGGGAGTCCAGCATGGCCTCCATGTCCCAGTGACTAAAGGTACAAAGATCTCCTCTTTTAAAGTATAAGAGTTCAGTTAGCTGAGAATTTAATGACTGTAGGACAGAGAATTCCCCACTGGCTTGAAATAATTAAGGGGTTGCTCCTGAAGGATTTATGTTAACAGGATATATCTATAGTAGTAGTAGTAGTAGTAAAGAAAAATGGGCATCATTTTATGAGAATTTATGGCACAGTTGTAAGCCCATTTCATGTGTTAACTTGTTTAAGCCTTATAAGAAGCACATGAAGTTAACAGAACTTGTTAGCTGTGGGAAGAAGACCCTGCGAGGAAAAGCAAAGGATCATTATTTTTTTTTAACTGGATTTATTTTGAATTTTTAACAAGGGCTCAAAAATCCAACTATCTCTTTATAATTCATGAGTTTGGCCTGAATGATGATGATGACGGGGATGAATGTGACTGTGAAGTAAAGTAGTATCATCCAAAGATACGCTGTAACCAGTCACTTACTTGCAAGCGAACTTATCACACCCGGAAGCATCAGGATGAAACATTTCAATTTCCATCTAATACATGGGTGTTTGCAAAGATCTCTATGTTTACTAACATGGAGGAAAAAATCCCAAATATCTGATAGTTTTTCACTTTCCACTCAGTTGTTTTGGGAACCATGTAGTGTCTCTCTCTCTCTCTCTCTCTCTCTCTCTCTCTCTCTCTCTCTCTCTCTCTCTCTCTTTCCCCACACCCCCCCCACTTCCCTCTCTCTCCCTCTCTCACTCACACACAAACACACACACACACACACACACCACCACCACCACCACCACCACCACGACAACCGGGGCACCCTGGCTTGAGCCCCAGCCAACCTGCCTCCTGGCTGCCCTTCCTCAAGGATCCTGGCCTGAGGCTTGTGGACAGAGCTGGGTAAAGCAACACATGATCTGAACGGGATACCTGGTGATGAGCAGCCTTGGCAACCTAGACCCCCAACACTCCCACTGTACTTGAGATAAAAGGAGAAGTGCCCCTGACCTGGCTGCTTTCTACGTGGGCCTCGCAGGTCAGAGCGTAGAAACCTAAAAGCATCATCCAGCTGGGGACTGGGCCTCGCACGGAGGCAGTCAATGAGGAGAGGAGGGAGCCATCCTTCCAGGTGACCCCCTCACAGATGCAGTGCCTCTGGGAACTCCAAAGTGGGAACTCAAATCCCAGAGAACAACTGGCAACAAACTGAGCCCTCTTTATTTACAAATTCTACTCTGAGCCTCTCAGTTCTGGAGGTACATTTCCCACAGTGAACGCTGGACCACCTGCAGCAGAATTCCCAGGAAAGCTTGTTGAACCCGTGGATTCCTAGGTCCCACCCCAGGCATCCTGGATCAGCTCCCGGCACTAGGATTCAGGAATCTGCATGTTGAAAGGGCTCCCTAATCAGCCTTATGCTCCTTAAAGACTGGGAACCACTTCTTTAGAGATGTATTTCACCATTTCTACAGGTTTCATATTTTACTCTGCTTCAATTCAACAAAAATTCACGGAGAGCCTGCTAACCAGACCCTGTTCCAGGTACAGAGGGTGCAGCACTGACAGGGACCCAGACCCTGCCTTCAGGGAGGCTGCAGTGATTTCGGTCTCACGGCATACCAACAGCCACAGCACATTAGGACTCTTTTTTCACAAATGAGAAAGCAGGACTCAGAGAGTGTAAACAACTTACCCAAGGTCACACAACTGCTAGGTGATATTTCTAGAGCTAGAATCCACTCCCCTCGTTTCAGACCCACATTCTTTGCACTGCCCCTCAGAACGTTAAAGGCTCCGTTGGTAGAGTGAAAGCTGGAAGGACCCTTAGCAGATAACTAACTGTTCCAGGAATATCCAAGAGGTTTTGTCATTTCAACTCTAACCAGTTGACAGTGATTGCCTCTACTTGTAAGGGAGCGCTCTGAGGCTACATCCAGGATCAGTGACAAAGATGCTGCAATTGACTAATCACGTCTATCACGTCTACAGTGGGTAAAGAACCAGGGAGTGGCTGCACACGGACTACATATGCACATTGGTCCTGTATATGGACAAATCCTCCATTTTATTGATGGGGAAATTGAGGTCCAGAGAGACAAAAGTCATCCAAGTCTCAGACCTGGTACTAGACTAGAACCAAGGTCTCTAAAATTCTAGTCAAGGGCTCTTTACCTTATCTAGTGCTGCCTTTCCCATGCAGCCAAGATGACTAAACTGAGAAATGGACCAAAGTGTCAGGAATCAAAGACTTTCTGGTGTTGGTACAAAGGGTCCTGTGGAGCCCAGGGGAAGGAAAGGAGGCTGAAACGGTAGGAGGACTGACTAGGGAGACGGCCCCTCCCATTTCTCCCCTCCCAATGGTGTAAGGAAGAAACCCACATTACTGAGCCCTCATCTGTGCCAGCCACTGTGCTAATTACATCAATTACCCCATTTAATCCTTTCAATCACCCCATGAGGAAGCTTCACGCAGAGGAGGAAACAGGGTGGGAGAGGTTAAGTGACTGGGCCAAGCTCACATAACCCAAGTGGCTGAGCCAGGACAGGCTCCCAGGTCGTTGTGGCTCTACAGCCCACCCATGATCACACAGAGGGGCTTAAGAGCACATGCTTTGGGTCAGAAAGACCTTATTTTGAGTCCCAAATTTACCACACGCTGGCTCTGTAACCTTGGGCAAGTGCCTTAACCTCTCCATGCCTTAGTTTTTTCATCTGTAAAATGGAGATAGCAGGGCTTAGCTCAGAGAGTTGTTGTTATAGTATTAAAAGAAATAATATATGGGAAGCACTAAGCCATAGTATATAGTAAATGCTCAATAAATGGCAGCTCTTACTGTTGCCCTCTCCGCTGCCCTGGGCATATCACCTGGACACCTGCCACCCAGTGCTGGCCTGGACATCCCTCTTGGACAAGGTTCCATCCTGAGATCATCATGTTCATTTTTCCTACAGCTGGAGTTAGGACTCCAGAGCCCCATTTGCAAGTATATGCAAGTACTATATAAATCACAGGGAAGCAGATCTTTGGAGAAGTTAGGAAGCCTGTTACCCACAGACAGACTCACCTCAGAACAACTGCCACAAGATGGCAGCCTAAGAAGTAGCCACAAATCAGCAGAGCTCTTCTAAGCCAGGCCACAGCCTGTCAGATGGGGTCTCCCCAGCTGTGTTCACAGTGACCAGAGGGCCTGGCTGTGCGCAAGAACCTCCTTAGGGCACTTCCTGAGGTGGTCACTGCTTTCCTGACCTCATTAGGGACTGTTAGCACACCAAAGAAGGGTGGTTGGAGTTTTAACCTAAGAAAGTGAGGCGTGCTTTTATTTACTCTTAGGTGCCCAAGAACAAGTGACGAGTTTCTTTTAAGCTTTTTTTTTTTTTGACTGTGTTGGGTCTTCATTGCTACACACAGGCTTTCTCTAGCTGCGGCGTGTGTGGGCTACTCTTCGTTGTGGTGCACGGACTTCTCATTGCGGTGGCTTCTCTTGTTTCGGAGCATGGGCTCTGGCGCGCGGGCTTCAGTAGTTGTGGCGCGCAGCCTCAGTAGTTGTGGCGCGCAGCCTCAGTAGTTGTGGTACATGGGCTTAGTTGCTCCGTGGAACATGGGATCTTCCCGGAGCAGGGCTCGAACCCATGTCCCCTGCGTTGGCAGGCAGATTTTTAACCACTGCGCCACCAGGGAAGCCCCGAGTTTCTTTCAAATGCCTTTTTTTGACAAACTTATGGTCACCAG